>NC_057710.1:44704027-44717359 GCF_004010195.1 Chiloscyllium plagiosum | reverse complement strand
TTCATGTCCCCTCCTTGCTGCTCTTAGCTCTCTCTTCAGGTCCTTCCTGGCTACCTTATAACTCTCAATCGCCCCAATTGAACCTTCACGCCTCATCTTTACATAGGCCGCCCTCTTCCATTTAACAAGGGATTCCAATTCCTTATTAAACCACGGCTCCCTCACACGACCCTTTCCTCCGTAAGGGTCAACAGAGTCACATGTACGCCAGACCTCAGAGAATGGTGGGAGTTTCCTTTCCTAAAAGGTATTAGTGAACCAGATGGCTTTTTATGACAATTGACTGTGCTTAAACAGTAACCATTAAGGTAGCTTTTCAGTCCAGATTTTTACTGAATTCAAAATTCTTCATCTACCACAGTAGGTTTTAAATCCATGGCTTCAGAACATGAGCCTGACGTGCTGAATTACTGATTCAATGTCATTATCTCCAGCCACCACCTCTTTCAAGCAAATTTAACGGATTTCCTCATGTTTCGCTTCTGAACAATGTTCAATATTGCAATGATTAGAAACCAAAGTGTTTGCAAAAAAAAACTTTACTTTGAACTTCCTACCATAGTTGACAGCAATTTAAATGTAAGTGTTGGGAGTTTAGAATGTGTTGTAGAGCTAGTGTGCAGAACTCTTAAGAGCTGTGTATTATTACTTGGATAATTGAAAATCTTGTGCAATACATTGCTTCGTACAATGATGTTAGTTAATGGTAAAATATACTGCTGAGCTCGAAGTGAGATGAGGCTTGCAGGGAACTGCATAGTTGCTGCGAATACTTTGAACTGCAAAATATGCTACCTTAATTTGTGTATTCATGCATTCATTATCATCAGCGGAATTCAATGGATTAGGCTCTATAAGGGAATTAACCCCCTGAGGGGCAGTGAGTTTAGTGAACATGCTCTGTATGCAATGGTATGTCAGGTCATGCACTTAATTGTTCCTAGATATGCACTGTTAAGTCTTGGGAGAATAATTTTCAAGGTAACTTATTTGCTTAATTGAAGGATGTAATATGAAATCCATGCTAAAAATGCCTGCTCTAGTTAGGCTTTCATATTTTTGGTACATGTTTTGCATGAATAAAGCTATTTTTGACAAAGAATGGTAGCAAATTAAAACAAACCGTTACATGTTCAATAAATAATGACTTTGAACTTTCCCCTCATTTCGCCAAAGCTTTTGAAGAGAGAAAAAACAAGTAAATACTGTAATGACTAATTTTCTTCTTTTAAGATCCTGTGTTGTAATCCATATTGATCACACTGTTTCAAGGTGTGACTCAGTCTTCATTAGAATCTCAAAACTGCAGAAGCTCTTCCTCCCTTCCCAGGTTATAAATTTGCATAACATATCTTCTTTTGAATGAAAATCTGCTAAATAGTTTTCAGGCTGCTTAGGCTGCACTTATTACTGTCAGAGGAAAGTTCTGTGGAACAATCCAATGGTTTTCCCCATGTGGCAAGTAGCATTCATGCCACACAAATGCCAAACAATGACCATCTTCAAAAATAAATAATCTAATCACTACCCCTTGACATTCAATGATGATATTGTAACTGAATCCCCCATGATCAACATCCTAGTAGTTACCATTGACCAGAACTGGATTCACTACTTAAACACAGTAGCTACAAGAGCAGACCAGAGGCTGGGAATACTGCAAAGGGTAACTCATCTCATGACTCCCCAGCACCTGTCCACCATCTATATGGTACAAGTCAGGAGTGTGACTGAATACTCTCCATGTCATCCTGGATGTGTATACCATCCAGGACAAAGCAGCCTGCTTGACTGCCACCACACTCAAGAACAATAAGCCCTGCATCACTGCCACTCAGTAGCAGCAGTGTGTACCATCTACAAGATACACTACAGAAATTCACCAAAGGTCCTTAGATAGCACCTTCCAAACCCACTTCCATCTAGAAGGACAAGGGTAGCAGCTACGTGAGAACCTGAAAAGCTGCCCTCAAATCACTCACCATCTTGACTTGGAAATATATCAGCATTTGTTGACAAACGCTGGGTCAAAATCTTGGAATTGCCTCCCCAGTGGCATTGTTGAACGACCTATAGGAAATGAACTTCAACTGTTCAAGAATACAGCTCACCACCACCTTCTCAAAGGCAACTAGGATGGGCGATAATTGCTGGCCCAGCTAGCAATGCCCACAACCTATGACTGAATTTTAAAAAAAATGCTGGCTGAGCTACCCATTATAAACCAGAAAACAAAATAAAAACAAAGAAGTGCACATTTTGGAAATCAGAAATAAAATAAGAATTTGCTGGAAAAAACTCAGCAGGTCTGGTAGCATCTGTGGAGAGAAAGCAGAGTTACTTCAGAAGAAGGGTCTGATTTTGTTCATTATCAAACCATTACCATTTCCTTCTTAGCTCTAAGCACACTGAGAAATGATTTTTCTTTTCCCAATGACATTAGGGTAGACACTACAACAGCTGATTGGTATATCTGTATTTGGCAGAGCTCAGATTCTAAACAGATCAAACTACATTACTGTTTGTTCTTAGCCCTGAGTTCTACTGCTAATATCCAGAGCAGATACCTAGTGCCCCATCGATAACTTCTCAATACTATTCCTTCCTGCCACCTCTGGTGAGAGGGATTTACTATAAAATGATAAGTTGCCATGAGGCGTAATAACATGAGAGTGAGGAGCAGGAGTGGGCAATTCAGCCTATTGAGCCAGCTCTGCCTGATTCAAAAGGATTTATAATGAAATTACAACGTCAATTAGGTTCGTCAACACCTGGTACAAGTATGTACACTCACTCCTTTTTAAAATTTGAAAATTGCTGTCAGTATCCTATATACTTAGTCATAGAATCATACAGCATGGAAACAGACCCTTCTGTCCAACAGTCCATGTTCCCAAACTAAACTAGTCCCACCTGCCTAAGAATGGCCCATAACACTGCAAACCTTTCCGATTCATGAATTTATCTAAAGCATTCTAAACATTGCAACTGTACCTGCAAACATCACTTGCATTCCACACATGAACCACTCTCTATTTTTTAAAAAAAGGGTTGCCCCTAATGACCTTTCTAAATCCTTCATCTCTCACTTTAAAAATATGTCCCCTAGTTTTGAACTCACCCAGCCTACGTAAAGAACACATGTCATTCACCTTATCTGTGCCCCCCATGATTTTATAAACCACATTAAGTTCACCCCTCGACCTCCTGCACTCCAGTGAAATACATCCCAGCCTATCCAAAGAACGCAAGCCTTCCATACCCAACAACATCCTTGTAAATCTCTTCTGAACCCTACCCAGTTTAATAATATCCTTTCCTGTAATTGGCCTCATCAATGTCCTGTACAATCTCAATATGACATCCCAACTCCTTTACTTAAAGTTCTGAGTAATGAAGGCAAGCATGCCAAATGCCTTCTCTGACTATTACAAGTGACCTCTCGATAGAAAGAGTTGAGCTCTCCCACCTTCCATCCTGGGAGCTTATCCTGGGATGTAGTAGCTGGTGTCTCAGCATAATGAGGCAGAAAAGAACACAATTTAACTTATTTCTCTTGCCAATTTGGTTTATGTTTTGAATCCATTTTGAGGTTATAAATATTTGTTGGACATGGACATCTCTGGCTAGGCTAGCATCTATTGCCCATCCCAACTTAATCTTGCAAAGGTGGTGGGGAGCTACCTGTCTGAACCATTGCAATCCATATGGTGTTGATCCCCTCATTGCACTGTTGGGGATGGAATTGCAGCACAGACAGAGGCCATGCAGTCTATTGTCTCCTTGCTATCTCTTTGAAATAACTCTAGTGCTTAGTCTCATACCCTGTTTTTTGTTGTAAGAATATAAGAGATAGAAGTAGGCCATCCGACCCTTCCAGCCTGCTCTGCCATTCAATAGGATTATGGCTGATCTTTTCATGGACTCAGCTCTACTTACTTGCCCGCTTGCCATAAACCTTTATTCCTTTACTTTTCAAAAATCTACCTTTGCTTTAAAAAAATCCAATGAGGTAGCCTGAACTGCTTCTCAAGGAATTCCACAGATTCACAACGTTTTGTATGAAGAAATTCCTCCTCAACTCAGTCCTAAGTCTGCTCCCCCTTATATTAATGCTATGCACCCCAGTTCTAATTTCACCTTCCAGTGTAAACAACTTTCCTCCTTCTTTCTAATCAAATCCCTTCATGATTTTATATGTTTCTATAAGATCACCCCCTCATTCTTTTACAATGTATGCCTGTTATGTTGTGTAAGCCTCAACTTTACTTTAAAATAGAGTTGGCAAATGGATGAATATTTTGAACTTCAGAAGAAATAGTTTTTAATGAATTGTGTCAATTACAAGTTGCATCAATTTTGAATATTCTCTTTTTTGTTCAAAACCAGATCCTCCAGTGTCACCAACCATACTATGCAGATCCAATGCTTACCCAGAGACCTTCTACTGCACATGGCAGCTGTCAAGTCCAACTTACATCCCAACTGAATTCGACATCTCTGTAAGGTCTGTTCTGGCCTAACCGCCCTGTTTATTTGGTTTAATTTTTCTTAGCATTTTTTTCTTGAGTTTTAAAATATCTTTATTGATATGGTTAAGGGTAGTAACTTGGTGCAATTTAATGAATACCACTGAAAATGGAATTAACCATAAGAAGTATGAATTTCAATCAGTGTGTGGTCTAGCACCAGTGAGGAATCAATTTTTAAATAACCAAAAATCACTTCCAGAATTCTATGTAGGTCAAATTACTAGTCATATTGAATCAAAAGTACTTTTTTTTCAATAAATTAAGAAATACAGTTGAACAGGTTTAAAATAAATTTCGAGCTCTGCATGCAGAAGCTGCTGCTTACAGCCTTCTTAAAGGCTCAGAAACAGAGATCCCATGAGTGACAACAGTGATTAAATTCATCTCAGGTGAAATAGGTTAGGGAGCTCAGCATGCTATTAGTGCAAATTTTTAATGTCTACTGCAAAAATTGTAGAAACTCAATTTACACTGAACATTGCTTTCT
Organism: Chiloscyllium plagiosum; assembly: GCF_004010195.1. Classification (NCBI taxonomy): domain Eukaryota; kingdom Metazoa; phylum Chordata; class Chondrichthyes; order Orectolobiformes; family Hemiscylliidae; genus Chiloscyllium; species Chiloscyllium plagiosum. Next base: position 44,712,340 of record NC_057710.1, on the reverse strand, counting down.
GCTTATAAGTTCACAATCAATTTTTGACAGTATCAGGTAAATTCCATCAACACAACTGCTCAAATCTTTAATGATGACTCTTGAATGATAAGTCTGAATAAATACTTATTTCAAAACAAGGATTTTATGAAAGCCCAAAAGACTTTCCAGGGTGCAATTGAAGAACTTGGTGCCAACAAGATTTAACGTGCGACTATGTTGACCAATTAGCTGAGATTTTAAGCACATGGCCCATTGTGGAACTGAAGTATACAGACACTATTGGTTTTGGCTAATCTAATCACCATTGGGGTAGCAGGGCACGCAGTGTCAGTGACTTTTGAACCTCTGTGCAAGGAGAACACCAGCCAAAATTTCAGGTCTGTATCACAATTCATTAATTACATCTGGAAAGTACATATTTGTGAATGCTTGAGGGAAGGATCTGGCTTAAAAATGATGCCACCAGAAGTTAGCAATCACAGTACAAAAAGTACAAAGAATGAGTATGTGGGTGAGATATAAAAAGCAGACAATATTTTGACAATGCATAATCCCGAGGCCGCTTCAATTTTTACCATATTTCCAGAATTTTCCAAATAGGTGAAAGCCAAATTCAAGAGTGCAGCAATACTCAGGTTTCAGGCTTCAGGCTCAACTTAATTTTTCCACAGGGTTACCTCCCCTTTACGTTTGAATAAATTGTATGGACAGAAAAAGGAAGTGAAAGAGAGTCATCCTCGTCTATGAGGGACCGCCAATGAGTCTGACATGTTTCCACAAACAGAAGTGTGTTAATGGCCAGATAGTCTCTTTTTGTTTGTGATGTTGGTTTAATACATAAATATTGACCAGGATACTAGTTCAACTCTTTCATAATTATCTTACATTATGGAATATAACTTGAGAAAATGTAAGGTTGTGTTCATTGGAAAAATAGGAGACTTGAACATTATTTAAATGGAGAAAGACAGCTACAGAACAGAGGGATTTGGGAGTTCTTCTGCATAAATCTTCAGAAGCTAGTATTCAAGTTCAACAGGCATTAGGGAAAGCAAATGGAATGCTTTCCTTTATTTCAAAGGGAATAGAGTATAGAAGCAGGGCTATTTTGCTAAAACCACACAAGGCATGAGTCAGACCACAGCTGGAATAGTGTCAACAATTTTGGGCCCCTTATCAAAAGAAAGACATAATGGCATTGGATGCAATCCAGAGAAGGTTCACTTGGCTGATACCAGGTAGAAAGGGTTTGGTGCTCATTGGAATTTAGGAGGATAAGACACAACCTTCTTGAAACATACAACATTCTTGGAGTCGTGACAGGTTAGATGCAGAAAGTTTGTTTCCCCACATCATGGAGTCTTGGGGTTGTGCAGCATGGAAGCAGACCCTTTTGTTCCACTCGTCCATACCAACTTGATATTGTAGAAAAGTATTAGCCCCATTTGTCAGCATTTGTCCCATATCCTTCTAAACTCTTTTTATTCATGTACCCAGCCAGATGCCTTTTATATGTTGTAATTGTACCAGCCTCCACCACTTCCTCTGGCAGCTCATTCCATAAACACACCACCATCTGCATGACAAAGTTGGCCCTTTCAAATCTTTCCCCCTCACCTTAAACCTATGCCCTCTAGTTTGGATTCCACTACCTTGGGGAAAAGACCTTGGATATTCACCCTATCCATGCCCGCAATGATTTTATAAACTTCCGCAAGGTCATCCCTTAGCCTGCAACACTCGAAGGAGACTACTCCACCCTATTTAGCTTCTCACTGTAGCTCAAACCCTCCAACCCTGTTCTGAACTATTTCAAGTTTCACAAAACACTTCCTATAGCAGGGAGACCAAAATTGAATGCAGTATTCCAAAAGTGGACTAACCAATGTCCTGTACAGCCACAACATGACCTCCCAGTGCCTGTACTCAGTACTCTGACCGATAAAGGAAAGCATACCAAATGCCTCCTTCTCTATCCTATCTACCTGCGACTTCACTTTCAAGAAGCTATGAACCTGCACTCCAAGGTCTCTTTGTTCAGCAACACTCCCTAGGACCTTACCATTAAGTGTATAAATCCTGATAAGATTTGCTTTCCCAAAATCCAGCACCTCATATTTATCTAAATTAAACTCCATCTGCCACTTCTCAGCCCATTGGCCCATCTGGTCAAGATCCTGTTGTAATCTGAGGTAACCTTCTTCGACTACATCTCCAATTTTGGTAAAAAGCTTTGACAAAGGGTCAGTTAGACTCGAAACATCAGCTCTTTTCTCTCAAAAGCTTTGACAAAGAGTCAGTTAGACTCTCACTTACAGATGCTGCCAGACTTGCTGAGATTTTCCAGGATTTTCTCTTTTTTAGTCTCCAATTTTGGTGTCATCTGCAAACTTACTAACAATACCTCTTATGCTCGCATCCAAATCCTTTATATAAATTACGAAAGGTACTGGACCCAACACCAATCCTTGTGGCACTCCACTGGTCACAGGTGTCCAGTCTGAAGAACATCCCTCCACCACCACCCTCTGTTGTCTACCTTTGAGCCAGTTCAGTATCCAAATGGCTAGTTCTCCCTGTATTCCATGCGATTCAACCTTGCTAATCAGTCCCCCCTGGAGAACCTTGTCCAACGCCTTACTGAAGCCCATATAGATCACGTCCACCGTTCTGTCCTCACCAATGCTCTTTGTTAGTTCTTCAAAAAGCTCAACCAAATTTGTGAGACATGATTTCCCATGCACGAAGCCATGTTGACTATCCCTAATCAGTCAGTGTCATAGAGTCATAGAGATGTGCAGCATGGAAACAGACCCTTCGGTCCAACCCGTCCATGCTGACCAGATATCCCAACCCAATCTAGTCCCACCTGCCAGCACTCGGCCCATATCCCTCCAAACCCTTCCTATTCATATACCCATCCAAATGTCTTTTAAATGTTGCAATTGTACCAGCCTCCACCACTTCCTCTGGCAACTCAATCCATACACGTATCACCCTCTGTGTGAAAAAATTGCCTCTTAGGTCTCTTTTATATATTTCCCCTCTCATCCTAAACCTATACCCTCTAGTTCTGGAGTCCCCGACCCCAGGGAAGAGACTTTGTCTATTTACCCTATCTATGCCCCTCATAATTTTGTAAACTTCTATAAGGTCACTCCTCAGCCTCCGACGCTCCAGGGAAAACAGCCTCAGCCTGTTTAGCCTCTCCCTATAGCTCAAATCCTCCAACACTGCCAACATCCTTGTAAATCTTTTCTGAACCCTTTCAAGTTTCACAACATCTTTCCAATAGGAAGGAGACCAGAATTGCACGCAATATTCCAACAGTGGCCTACCCAATGTCCTGTACAGCCGCAACATGACCTCTCAACTCCTGTATTCAATACTGACAAATAAAGGAAAGCATATCAAACGCCTTCTTCACTATCCTATCTACCTTAAACTGAGGTAACCCTCTTCGCTGTCCACTACACCTCCAATTTTGGTGTCATCTGCAAACTTACTATCTGTACCTGTTATGCTCGCATCCAAATCATTTATGGAAATGACAAAAAGCCAACACCGATCCTTGTGGCACTCTATTGGTCACAGGCCTCCAGTCTGAAAAACACCACCCTCTGTCTTCTACCTTTGAGCCAAATGGCTAGTATCCAAATGGCTGTATCCAAATGGCTAGTTCTCCCTGTATTCCATGAGATCTAGCCTTGCTAATCAGTCTCCCATGGGGAACCTTGTCAAACGCCTTACTGAAGTCCATATAGATCACATCTACTGCTCTATGCTCATAAATCGTCTCTGTTACTTCAGAAAACTCAATCAAGTTTGTGAGACATGATTTCCCACACACAAAGCCATGTTGACTATCCCTAATCAGTTTCCTGATGAAGGGCTTTTGCCCGAAACGTCGATTTTGCTGAAGCTCCTTGATGCTGCCTGAACTGCTGTGCTCTTCCAGCACCATTGATCCAGTATCCCTAATCAGTCCTTGCCTTTCCAAATACATGTACATCCAGTCCCTCAGGTTTCCCTCCAACAACTTGCCCACCACCGAGGTCAGGCTCACTAGTCTATAGTTCCCTGGCTTGTCCTTACCACCCTTCTTAAACAGTGGCAGCACGTTAGCCAACCTCCGGTCTTCCGGCACCTCACCTGTGACTATCGATGATACAAATATCTTAGCAAGAGGCCCAGCAATCACTTCCCTAGCTTCCCACAGAGTTCTAGAGTACACCCGATCAGATCCTGGGGATTTATCCACTTTTATGTATTTCAAGACATCCAGCACTTCCTCCTCTATAATATGGACCTTTTTCAAGATGTCACCATCTATTTCCCTTCATTCTTTATCTTCCATGTCCTTTTACACAGTAAACACTAATGCAAAATACTCATTTAGTATCTCCCCCATCTCCTGTGATGCACACAAAGGTCGCCTTGCTGATCTTTGAGGAGCCCTGTTCTCTCCCTAGTTGCCCTTTTGTCCTTAATGTATTTGTAAAAACCCTTTGGGTTCTCCTTAACTCTATTTGCCAAAGCTATCTCATGTCCCCTTTTTGCCCTCCTGATTTCCTTCATAAGTATACTCCTACTGCCTTTATACTCTTCTAAGGATTCATTCGACTTGACATATGCTTCCTTCTGGTTCTCAACCAAAACCCTCAATTTCTTCAGTCATCCAGCATTCCCTACATCTACCTTCTTTTTGTTTTAACCTAACACCTGCCCCCAATCAGCTTTTGAAAGTTCTTACCTAATACCGTCAAAATTAGCCTTCCTCCAATTTAGAACTGCAATTCTAAATTGCAGTTTTAGATCTGGTCTATCCTTTTCCATCACTATTTTAAAACAAAAAGAATTATGGTCGCTGGCCCCAAAGTGCTCCCACACTGACACCTCAGTCACCTGCTTTGCCTTATTTCCCAAGAGTAGGTCATGTTTTGCACCTTCTCTAGTAGGTAAAGAAGAATTTCTTCTCTTAGAGGGCAGTTAATCTGTGGAATTCTTTCCTGCTGAGGGCTGTTGACCCTGAGATTAAGTATACTCAAAGCTGAGGCAGACTTTTTTAATCAGTGAGGGAGCCAGCATGATAGGGAAAAGGCAGGAAAGTGGAGTTGAGGATTATCAGATCAGCCATGATCCCATTGAATGGTGCAGCAGACTGAATACCAGAATGGCTTACATCTGGAGAACATGATCAGTAGTATGTGTTGTCTGGAAGTGCACAATCCAACAAGATTTCAAAGTGCTGCAACTTTTAAAGAGAAAAAGGCAAAATAATGGATTATTTTTCCACACTGGTACAGCACAGACATGTGAATACCAGGCCCCTTTAATCCTCTATCAATAACATGAAACTCAGTGAAAAATCACATGACACCAGGTTATAGTCCAACAGGTTTAATCGGAAGCACACTAGCTTTCGGAGAGACGCTCCTTCATCAGGTGATGAAGGAGCGTCTCTCCAAAAGCTAGTGTGCTTCCAATTAAACCTGTTGGACTATAACCTGGCGTTGTGTGATTTTTAACTTTGTACACCCCAGTCCAACACCGGCATCTCCGAATCGAAACTCAGTGAGGCGTTCTCCTTAGTGTATGTCACCTATCAAATAAACCAAGTATTCTGATTGCTTCTATATTCTGCAAAGACATTACCCTGTCAACAGAGCTTCATAAAAATGGACTTTAAAGTACAATTTGGGTTATAGATCACTTAGATTCTAAGGAATGGTTTCTGTTGGTAAAGTTTGATGTGAATTATTTTATGCTTGTGTGATAGAAAGTGTATGGTAAAGTATTTGGAACTTTAAAGGTTAATATTTTTGCGGTTTGTTTGCCACAGTACTAGTCACCTTCCTGCCTGGTGAGCACTCACTGGCTTTGCTTCATTAGTATTTCTCAAATGTGAGTCTGCTTAATGATGCTGTCAGCTCCTATGCTAATGGAAAGTAATGCAGCCCACTATCCCCATATGTAGAACAACCATTGTCTGAGGAGACACCGAGTGTGCTGTCTGCTAGATGATCATTAGTCTGTGGGTTCCTGAGTTTGAATTATACATATAAAATGTTAATTTCCATTTGAAGCCATTCTGGTGCCAAGACCCTAAATGCATTTCAATGCAAATTACTGTATCAAGGTCATTCTTTAGCAATACTAATGTCCGTACTGCATTAAAAAGAGAACACAGATCTTAGCTTTCTTTTGCTACTCAGGTTTTTGAGAGCTGAAAGAGTCTGGTGTTAATGAAAGAAAACTGTATCAATGATATAAATCAGATATGGATAAGAAAACTTAAAAATAGTTACATACTGCATTAGAAATGTTTAATTATTATTTTCTCACTAAATACATGTCTGACACCTAGGAAACCTTTGCTCATGTGCAAGAACTTCCAAACCAAATTACTGATATATGTACAAAAAAATGGACCATTTCTACTGACCTTATATGCAATGTACAGCCTTTCCCTTTATTCTTGTACTCCTCAGTACAGCAAGACAGGGAGCTTATCTACAAATGATGATACACTGATCATAGTGTTAAGCATCCCTCGCTGGGATCATGCAGTTTTTTTGGACACTAATTTGTGGTGATATCTGGAGATGAGTGGAAAGAATTCCAGCTCCAAAGTGAAGGCTTATTTATTCGGGTTCTGTGAACAAGCCAGTTCCTTGTGACAGCAATTAGCCTTCTCTTGGTGCATTGTTTGTTTGTTCAAGCATCTTCGATCTGGAGATCTTGTCGGAAGGCTTTGCTGGATGAGAGATGAGCAGATTGAGCCATTGTATTGTGCTCAGGTAGCAGCTGTCCAGGGAGGTGGGTCACAGCCATCTGAGGGAGGAAGATTGGGTCATGGCGATCGTAAGAAAGGTTGGAGAGGATGGAGGGAGCTAGCAGGATAATAAAGAGGAAGTCAATCTCTACAAAAGGCAATTCAAACATAACAGAGGAGATAGATGGAGATTTAGGGCATTCAAGTATGGCACCTAGACTTTTGACTCTGTGAGGTAACAGAGTGCCTGCAACGTCCTACCCACCTTGCCACATAATTGGGCAACCATTTGACTATGGACATTTAAGTTGCGAGTAGGCATGTGATTCCATATGCCGAGCCAACCTGCCTCCGAGCAGAAGTCCCACAACTGGCAAAATCACCACTTCACAATTGTGTCTCACTTTTTCCCTTTATCCATTCCTACAGATTAGATGGATACTGTTTGGTCTTTAAATAACTGATTTGAGCCCTCACTAGATAGATGGTGTGTGGACAAGAGCTATGATGCTTGGTACAACTCAGTAGCCTCTTGAACACTCATGTACATATACCCTGTCAAAATGTGATTGAATAGCATTAAGAGCATTTTGGAAATGTAAGCACATGTTTATACTTTTACATAACAGCTGTGCTTCCACGTAATGTTCAAAGTCAAGCTTTATAATAGACAACTAACTTTATCCCTTAGAGCAATTTCAGCAGGGCAGCTTGCAAGGTACCAACCGCTGTAATGTTCTAGATGTCGATGTCCAATACAATACACTTTGTTCTCATAATACCTATTATGTTATTCCAGGCCCTTGTGCCATGGCTTTCCCAAAGAGATATACAGTCACTAGTGCTATTGTCCTCCAAGATGCTGAGCAACTAATTGATGCAGGCAACAGCCTTCTTTTACTGCAACCAGTTACAATTTTTTGGTGTAAATCTTTTTGATTTGCATATCACCTCAGATACAATTCTTATTATATTTAGGTATTAGCTGGAAGATCTTCAAGTCCTCCCTTCTAACCAAGCTATCACCGAATAGTGTAATGTCTAGTATTGTTTACTGATGAGTTGATAAAAACATCTTTGTTTCCACATTGCATTTCCAGAATATAATATTATACATTCTGTGATGTCCTTTGGGAGAAGAATTAAGAATAATTTGACCTTAGTTTAACCTATTAATTGCAGCTTCAATTCTGTATAGTCTTTACGTACATAGAACAAAGAAACTCAAGGCATTTGTTAATTATACAAGACTATATTTACATGCATTTGAGGTACTGGGAGGTTCTGATAATTGAATGGACCCCCATTGTTCTTTGGCAGAAAGACTTCAGACAGTGGTCTTTCCCCACTGTGCCTTGGCGCGGTCTGCTCCAGGCTTTAGTGCGTCCCTCAGCACATAGTCCTTGACCTTGAAATAATTGAAGAGAAAATGAGCTCTGCAGATGCTGGAGATCAGAGATGGAAATGTGTTGCTGGAGAAGCGCAGCAGGTCAGGCAGCATCTAGGGAACAGGAGAATCGACGTTTCGGGCATTAGCCCTTCTTCAGGAATCCTGA
>NC_057710.1:44691047-44703839 GCF_004010195.1 Chiloscyllium plagiosum | reverse complement strand
CCTTCATAATTTTATATGTTTATACAAGATCCGCCCCCCTCATTCTTCTGAATTCCAATGACTATAATCCCAGTCTACTCAGCCTCTCCTCATAAGCCAATCCCCTCAACTCCGGAATCAACCTAGTGAACCTCCTCTGCACCCCCTCCAGTGCCAGTACATCCTTTCTTAATTAAGGAAACTAAATCTGCACACAGTACTCCAGGTCTGTCCTATCACCCTCACCTTGACCTTTTTCCACCTATCACTTTTCCGACGCCCCTCCCCCAAGTCCCTCCTCCCTATCTTTTATCTTAGCCTGCTGGACAAACTTTCCTCATTCCTGAAGAAGGGCTAATGCCCGAAACGTCGATTCTCCTGTTCCCTAGATGCTGCCTGACCTGCTGCGCTTGACCTTGAAATATGCCAGTCTGCAATACTCATTCGAGGTAAACTCGTTGCTATGGAAGGAGAAAGTGAGGACTGCAGACGCTGGAGATCAGAGCTGAAAATGTGCTGCTGGAAAAGTGCAGCAGGTCAGGTAGCATCCAAGGAACAGGAGAATCAACGTTTCGGGCATAAGCCCTTCTTTCGTTGCTATGGAAGACCAACAAGTTTCAGGAAGACCAAACAGCAAATTTCACCAAGTTAATGGTTCTCAGGCACAGTCGATATTTGTCTCGGTGTGTGTCCTATTGAACAGACAGTAGGGACAGAATCCTGCATCACAGTGTTGCTCAGAATGAACCTCGATAAAAACTATTGCATTTCTCCCAGATTTCCTTTTTGTAAAGACGCATTCCAGTCACTACCCTCTCCACAGCCACTTTGAGGGCAGCATGCAGTGGCAGAGACGGATGGGGTGTACGTGAAAGATCTCACAGGCAGTACCTTTCTCATGACCAGCCAAGCGTTGTCTTGGTGCTTGTTGGAAAATTCTGCCAACTGACTTTGACAGTCTACTCGAGGAACAATCTGACAGGATCCACCCTCTCCTTTCCCTATCGGGTCTCAAGGGCACTATATTTTAACTACTCCCTGATGGACTGGTGGTCAAAGATGTATTTCTTAGCAAATTTCTCCACAAAAGACAGGTGATGGATTGATCCAGATACTTGGAGCGCGGTCAGACACATCCTTTGCAACAGCAGGGATAGGTAGAACCTCAAAGCATAGTGACACTTGGTGTTTGTGTACCGAGAGGCTATGCACATACAGACAAAGATGAACATCAGGATGAGGGCGGCATTGGGTATATTCTTCCTCCTCTTATCGAGAGTTTTATGCATGGTATCTTGTGGACACGGTCCATCTTAGATCTCCCAATGAAATGGAAGATGGCTCAGCTGGCAATGGTGCAGGTTCTGGGAATGGGTCATTGCAAATTTTGATGGAATTAGACAGGAGCTTGCAGGGGTTGATCGGAGAAGTTTGTTTGCAGGCAAAGGGACCTTTAAGATAGCTAGAGTTCAAGGTCTGTTTGTTCCTGTGAGGGTGAACGGCAAGGTTGGCAGGAATAGAGAACCCTGGATGACAAGAGATATTGAGGCTTTGACCAGAAAAAAGGTGACATGGCTCAGGTATAGGCAGCTGGGATCAAAGGAATCCCTGGAGCTATATAGGGATTACAGGAGTTCACTGAAGAAGGAAATCAGGAGGGCGAAAAGGGTGCATGAGATAGCCTTGGCTGAGAAGATGAGGATGAATCCAAAGAGGTTCTTTCAGTATATTAAAGGAAAACGAATAACTAGAGAGAAAATAGGATTCCTCAAGGACCAAAGTGGACATGTATGTGTAGAACTGCAGGAGATGGGTGAGGTGCTCAATGAATATTTCTCCTCTGTGTTTATTGTGAAGATATGAAGACTTGGAGAAGTTGGTAGTGATATCTTGGGGACCATCCATATCACAGTAGAGGAGGTGTTGGATGTATTAGAATGTATGAAGGTGGATAGATCTCCTGGCACTGACCAGATATATCCAAGAACACCGCTAGAGGCTAGAGAAGAAATTACAGGGGCCCTGGCTGAAACCTTTGCATCATTGTTAGCTACGGGTGAAATCCTGGAGGACTGGAGGGTAGCGAATGTTGTGCCCTTATTCAAGAAGGGCTGCAAAAAAAACCTTTGGACCTATGGGCCAGTAAGCCTAACATCTGTGGTAGGTAAGTTACTTGAGAAGATTCTGAGAGATAAGGTATATATGCATTTAGAAAGACAGGGTTTGATTAGGCATAGTCAGCATAGCTTTGTGCGTGGGAGATCATGCCTATCAAATTTGTTACAGTTCTTTGAGGAAGTGACCAGGAATGTTGACGAGGGCAATCTGGTAGACATCGTCCATATGGATTTCAGTAAGGCCTTTGATAAGGTTCCACATGGAAGGCTGCTCTGGAAAGTTACATTGCATGGATTCCAGGGGGAGTTGGCAAATTGGATGCACAATTGGCTTGATGGTAGGAAACAGAGGGTAATAGTGGAAGAATACTTGTTGTACTGGAGGCCTGTGACTAGTGGAGTGCCTCAGGGGTCAGTGCTGGTCCCATTGCTGTTTGGTATCTATATCAATGATTTGAATGAGCATGTCCAAGACATGATTAGTAAGTTTGCAGATGACACTAAAATAGGAGGTATCGTGGACAGTCAGGAAGGTTCTCAGAAATTGCAGCAGGACCTTGGTCAGAGGAGGTGGACCAAGAAATGGCAAATGGAGTTTAATATAGATAAGTGTGAGGTCTTGTAGTTTGGAAAGTCAAATCAAGGTAGGAGTTTCGTGGTGAATGGTCGAGCCTTAAGGAGTGGAGTGGAACAGAGGGACCTTGGAGTTCAGGCTCACAGGTGGAGTCACAGGTAGACAGAGCTGTGAATCAAGCTTTTGGCACACTGACCTTCATCATTCAGGGCATGCAGTATAGAAGTTGGGAAGTTATGTTGCAGTTATACAGGACGTTGGTGAGGCTGCACTTGGAGTAATGTGTTTAGTTTTGGTCACGTTGTTATAAGAAGGACGTTATTAAACTGGAAAGAATGCAGAAGAAATTTACAAGGATGTAACCAGGATTCAACAGTCTGAGGTATAGGGTGAGTTCGGATAAGCTAGGACCTATTTCTTTAGAGCATGGGAGACTGAAGGGGGATATTATGGAAATGTATAAGATCATGAGAGGCATGGATAGGGTGAATGCACTCAGTCTTTTTCCCAAGGCTGGGGAATCAAGGACTAGAGGGCATCAGTTTGTTCAGGGTGAATCACCAATTCCAGAGGCAGCACTGCTAATTGGTCGAAAGATGCACCGCCTGGATTTGAGTGCATAATCTATGTTAGTTTGTCCGATATACCACTTCAACTGTTCCAGTTTTCTCTGCTTGGATCTAGGACATTATTAAACCATTAGCTTTAGTACAACACTCAGTAGTGTACTTACAAAGGTTTGCATTTCCATTACCTAGATTAGATTAGATTACAGATTAGATTACATTACATTACAGCGTGGAAACAGGCCCTTCGGCCTAACAAGTCCACACCGACCCGCCGAAGCGCAACCCCCCCCCCCCTACATTTACCCCTTACCTAACACTACGGGCAATTTAGCATAGCCAATTCACCTGACCTGCACATCTTTGGACTGTGGGAGAAAACCGGAGCACCCGGAGGAAACCCACGCAGACACGGGGAGAACGTGCAAACTCCACACAGTCAGTTGCCTGAGGTGGGAATTGAACCCGGGTCTCAGGCGCTGTGAGGCAGCAGTGCTAATCACTGTACCACCGTGCCGCCCATACCTCTTCAAATATTTGTAGAATAGATTTTGTTTGTGATGCGTAAGCTGTACTGTGTTAACAAGCATGTTATAATGCATCATGACAACTGCACAGCTAGATTTCAGCCCCCAATAAAGAGAAATTATTTGAAATTTCTTCCGTAGGAAAATGATAATGGCTTACATAGTATGTTTATTTTCTGACAGCATGATAATTTCTTTTGCAGACATGGGGAGAAGGAAATTGAGACGACTATGGATCCCAACCATAAAAATAGGTGCAACATCAGATTTCTGGAAATGTTTTCTACAAGCAAATACACTGTGACCGTGACTGCAAAGAATGCACTGGGATCCAACTCTTCATCCATCTCATTCAATGAAAATACTATAGGTGATTTTTGACAACTGAAAATGCTAAGTGAGGCTTTAATGTGAATGTTAAGGCAATTTTACAATGGTGCTAGTTTGTTACGGATCACATGAAATAACATCCATGTGCGAGCTGTGTTTATAACAATAAAACTGACTCATTTCTGATTGTAGTATCAACCACCCATGAAAATGTAGTTTGAATCTGTCATCAGGATCATGATACCATGTAAAGAAGAGGAGCTGACACACATCAGCTGTTCTTCACAATTTAAACTAAACAAAAGGGGAGGCAATGGCTGATTAGTAATTAATCCAGAGACCCAGGTAATGTTTGGGGGAGCTGGGCATGAATCTCGCCACGGCAGATGGTTGAGTTTGAATTTAATTGGGAAAAAAAAGTCTAGAATTAATCATCTAAGGATGACTGTGAATCCATTGCCAATTGTCAGAAAAGCCCATCTGGTTCACTAATGTCCTTTAGGGGAGGAAACTCCTGTGCTTACTTGGTTTGGCCTATTTGTGACTCCAGACCTACAGCAATGTGGTTGACTCTTAGGGGCGGTTAGGGAAGGGCAACAAATGCTGGCCTAGAAGCCATGCCCTCATCCCATAAATGAGTTTAAAAAAACAGCACAAGAGTACCATTAGGGAGGAATGCTGCTATTATAGGAGCTGATGAATGAATGAATTGAATTTATTGCCACGTGTACCCAGGCATAGTGAAAAGCTTTGTCTTGTGAGCAATACAGGCGGATCACATAGCTCTTTATATTGTTGTGAGTTCTTAATTTAACCTCGATACGCCAAGAAACAGGTAAGTAAATGTGAATTAAAAGACTTAAGAGAGCACTTACTGCAAATGCTGGCGCTTGCACCCCACTGTCCATAACTCAGTGCGAGAGAGGACACTCCCTCCACTCTTTGGCTTCTGTGCATTATTTCGTAATCCCTACCCCCTATATCTGAAAGGATATGAATGCGCTTATGTTGCTGTACCTAGAAAAGCATAAGCATATGGGAAAATTTAAGAGAGTATCTGAAAAGGTGCAATATTAGTGGCACATTTCTATTAGAATTTGGTGACTTGGCCTCTTAGAATGGTTTTTAACTTTGTAGATCTCTGTATTTCACTCAGTTAAGCAGACTGTATGTTTAATTGGTACATTGTGCATAAGCAGAATTAAGAGATGTTCATTGATTAAGATTGACCTTAGTCAATCCTTGATGAATTAAAGACATTGCTGCTGTCTTTTGCAGCTACTCCTACTGGGAGGTCTGCTGGATTTGTATGCCACACTGTCAACATTGTGCATTATCTTCACATATCCACTGAAGCTTGTTTGCAGCTTCTCTGTGACACGCATTTTGATTTTATTGTCACACATAATCAAGTACAAAACTACAGGAGTACAGTGAAAAGTGTATAATGTCATCAAATAAGGCACCATCTTAGGTACAAGTACCTAGGTATAGAATCTTAAGAACAAGGCAGATAGAAAGAACATATTTAAAAGTTAAACATTGCCTCTGGACAAAATTTCTGCAGCTTTTCAGCTTTGATCAATAATTAAAATGTTGACTTTTTTTGTCCTGGACGTTGTTTTTTTTAAGATTTCATTTTTATATTAAATTTCAAGTACCTCTCCAATAGGCAAGAAAGAGATAAATGCAGGGTTGAATTGTATGTATGTATGTAAATTACAGTATATCAAAAACAAAACTGGAGAACTGGACAGAAATGTGGCTAAAGCCAGAAGAAGACTGGATACTTAACATGCCAGGTTATAAAGCTTTTAGTCGAAATCAGGTGAGTAAAAAGGGAGGAGATACAGCAGTCTTGGTCAAACATTCCATAAACAGTGCTGAAGACTTGTGCTGCTGAACATACCGCTCCTCTAGCCAAGCTGTTCCATTACAAGTACAACACTGACATCTAACCGACAATGTGGAAAATTGTCCAGGTATGTCCTGAACACAAAAGCAGACCAAATCCCACCCGGCCAATTACCATTCCATCAGTCTACTCTCAATCATCAGTAAAGTGATGGAAGGTGTCATCAAGTACTATCAAGCAGAGCCTGCTCAGCAATAACCTACTCACTGGTGCCCAGTCTGGGTTCCACCAAAGCCACTCAGCTCCTGACCTCATTCCAGTCTTGGTCCAAGCATGGACAAAAGAAATAAATTCCAAAGATGAGGAAAGAGTGACAGCCCTTGACATTGAGGCCACATTTGACCAAGTGTGGCATTAGGAGCCCTGGCAAAACTGGAATCAATGGGTATCGGGGGCAAATGTCCTGTGCGGTGTAACCTGTACGCATTATTCTGTCCAAGTTTTTTTTTTCACCCTATGATCTGTATGTCCCTGCTTACTGTGATCTGCCTGTACTGCTCACAAACAAAACGTTTCACTATACTTAGATACACGTGACAATAAATCAAATCAAATCAAAGTTGCATTGCAGAAATTTACCAAAGATCCTTAGACAGCACCTTCCTAACCCATGACCACTTCTGTCTCGGAGGACAAGGGCAACAGATATATGGAGATACCACCAGCTTCAGGTTCCCCTCCAAAACATTCATCATGACTTGGAAATATATTGGGCAAAAGTGAGGATTGCAGATGGTGGAAATCAGAGTCTAGATTGGAGTGGTGCTGGAAAAGCACAGCAGGTCAGGCAGCATCCAAGGAGCTGCCTGACCTGCTATGCTTTTCCAGCACCACTCTAATCTAGACTTGGAAATATATTGTCCAAGGCTGGACTCGAACCGAGGTCCCTGGTGCCGTGAGTTATTGTGCCGCCCCAGCTTTATGTCAGTTTGTCCCTCTTTTAACTTAATGTTTTTTTCTTTTCCCCAAAAATAAACTTTAGATAAATCTCACATCTTTGCTGTCAATATCATATTACAGCAACATGTTGATCAACATAATTGAATGCTAATTGGGCATCTGTCTTTGAGCATTCACACTTCATGTTTAGTATGCCAGGTTCCTTACAGATTGACTGAATATTTGGACTAACGAGGTGGAATTATTTGTTCAGATGCATTGATCTATGTGAATTTGAACTGAGAAATTGACCTGGTGAGGGGCGTCAGTTTAAGAGTTTGGGGTAGGCCTCCCGGCAATCACTCAATGTTACCCCTGTCTGCCTGAGTACAGGAGCAGTCTCCGTCACCCTGCAGAAAGGTTCCTTCACTCTACAACCTGAACTCATTGAAGAGAGTGCACCTCCATCCTGAAGCATCCTGTCTCTTACTTGCATCTCATTACAATCTGCTACCTGCTAAAAGTTGGAAACCTTCAGATTGGGCCTCGATTTTCAAGAACTCAAAATGACAAACTTGACTCTGGGCCAATTAAGGTGTTTGTGTGTGGGTGTGGGGAAGAGTGGTTGGGGTGGAGGTCAGAAAGTGACTCTTTACTTCGTATGGACACTGAAATATTCCAGAGCTCCGTGTCTATTGAGGGACAATCCAGCCCATAGATTTTCCTCTGTTGATCTTTTAAACTCAGTAGGAATATTATGAACCAATAATTTCTATCCAGTTTATTGTGTAATCTTTTCCCTCGAAGGTCATGTTTTCACTTGTTCCCTTGCCATGCTATTAGAAATGTACTTTTTTGTCTGGCAGTTGGAGCAAAAAGTGTCTCTAACATATCAAGAACACTTAATTTATAATTCCCACAAGCCTGACTCCCAATTAAAAAATCTGCTGTACTCTTATTAATAACACATTTTAAATGACAAAAATTCCATACTTCCATCCCATAAGAAAACATCGCCACTCATTCATGAAGATGCTGCAAAAGTTGACTTTATTTTCCCAGTGAGACATTGTGGGATTAGAATATTGCAGTATGTTTTCAATAAGAGATCTCACCAAAGTAAACTACATTGGAAATATCAATCAGGCCATGAGGCCTTTGTTAGTTACCATAATTCGTCCAATTCCACTGCCTTTTTGGATGGTTCAGAAACATTTCTCTATGAAAAGTATCATCTTGCAATTTTATGTTGTTTGATCTACACCCTCATGAATATGTAGCAAAAAATACTTCAAAAAAGCAATTCAAGCTGCTTTTCCATCTGTTGGAATCCATGCTATGCTCATCCCAGGAAGGACCACTTTGTTTTAAATTTGTCTGACCAGACTTCATAGGCATTTAACAGATTATATTTCTTATGGATTTCATCCAGCAATTCAATTTAGAAGGTCTAAACCTTGTTATCTGAGTGATTTGTATTCAGCTGGCAAAATACTTTATTTCCGATTAAGTTCTTGTAGTAAGTGTCAATACATTCATATCTTTGTTTTGCTTTCTGATTGTAACCCATGCTCACCTATCCACCTCATTTTTCCCATTATTGATCAGACTTCAAGAACATCGAATGACAACCATATCCCAACAAATTTTACTTGGATTTTGGCATTTACTGCAGTGTCTGTGAATATTGTCCAGGTTTTACTCATTGTGGACATTATGTTTGACTTGATGTCATGAGATTTTGTAGAGTCCAAGATTAATGCTGAAGACTCCCCAAGCAACTCCCTCCTAACTGTAGACTTCTGTGTTGCCATCTCTGGTGGCGTATCCTATTGATGGTGGGATGATGATGGTCATGTTGAGGATATAGTCATTCCCATAGAATATGTATGTTAACGACAATATCAGGCTGTTTCTTGAATATGGCTGATGATGTGTTGCTGGAAAAGCGCAGCAGGTCAGGCAGCATCTTCAGGAATTCCTGAAGAAGGACTCATGCCCAAAGCATCGATTCTCCTGCTCCTTGGATGCTGCCTGACCTGCTGCGCTTTTCCAGCAACACACTTTCAGCTCTGATCTCCAGCATCTGCAGTCCTCACTTTCTCCTGTTTCTTGAATATGTCTCATTTGTGGCATGAACCCCAGAATTTAGCAAAGAGGACTTCTAATGGGCAAAGAGCTGTGAGTGCTGTTGTCATTTTTATTGTCTTTGTCAATAGCACATGGTCTGTCCAGTTTCATTCTTTTATCAGATTTTTTTTAGTGGCTAGATTCAATTAAGTGGATTATTTGGCCATTTCAGAGGGCAGTAAAGAGTCAACCACATTTGCTGTGGTCTGAATTACTAATCTTATAACGTAACCACTGTGCTACCATTCCCTTAGATTTTCACAAACCTTTTTTAATCCAATAAATTAAGTCTCAAAATCTTTAAAGATGCGCTGTCAATTACTTGAAAGAGATCATGATCTGACTGTGTCTACTTTTGAAAGAAGGCATTAATAGCCCCAAGAGCTCAACAGCATTAGCAAAGTTCATGGTGCTTTTACAAGTCTACAGCATTCAAGATATTGAAATTCTAAATACAATACTGACAATGTTTCATGTTACCGCTGTGGATCCTAATGGACGATCCTACACACCGCGTACTATATCTCATCCATAACCCTTGTCTTAACTTCAATTTTTGACATCATGCACTTCCAAACATCACTTGGCACAAGGGTCCTGTACATACATTTAATAAAAATAATATAATGAAATATGACATCCTCAGAATATTTCTTAAACTTTGAACAATATTTCAGCAATAGACTAACGGATTGAAGAAACATTTAAAGTCTGCTGTTAATTCAAAAAGAGTACTAGACAAATATGAAGATTTTGTATCACATGGAAATAGTTAGAATATATGGCATGTTATCTGTACATTCAACCTAATCAGTCTCATGACCATATTTATACTCCACTCAAAGTTAAAGTAGTATTAGCTGAATATCACTGGCATCTTACCAGTACCGGATATAGGCATCCCAATAATTGGTAGTCTTCTCCATAATTAATGCATGGCATCGTTCAGTCAGATGTACTTGTATATTAATTAGGGTTATGTAAGTGGGTAGAGAAGAATTTCAGAGAAACCCCCAACTTTGAGTTGAAACTTCTGTCATTGATAAGATCCTCACCTAGAAGTCAGCTCAATTGATAGGCTTAGATACATGAACGAATATAATATCCTTTATTCAATGAGATCTGACTCAAATCCAAGTTAGACTGTTGAAGTAATAGTGTCTTCACTCTCCCCAGTATGAAGGGCAGACCTGAATGGAACTTAGACAAACTAAGGCAAGGGAAGGAACATAGTGTAATATTGCAGTGACGTTGCATGGCCCCCAATCATAAACTTAGCTGACACTAACTATTCCTTTCTTCCAATAATATATCTTAGCTCTAACTTCACTCTATCCTTCTTTGTAAGCCTTCCTATAATGTCTGAGTAATCCAACAAAGCTGGTCTTGGACCTAACTATCATTGCCTCATATTTGAATTAAAAGGAATATCAATCTCAGATTTGAAATTCAAACCTAATGAACATCAATCACCACTTGTGGAAGACTTGCTACCATCCTCTGTGTATAATACTACTTTCTAATTTTACTTCTAAAAAATTTGACTCTTAATTTTTGGTCTATGCTCACTAGCTTGTCCTAGACTCCCAAACAAGCAGAAATAGTTCTCTCTGTCTCTCTCTTTCTCTGTACCTTAACTGCTTGCCTTAACATCTTGAACTTCAATCAAATTTGAATAAAGTTCTAGGGTTGACAAGGTCAGAAGTCACACAACACCAGCTTATAGTCTAACGGTTTATTTGAAATTACAAGCTTTCGGGTGCTGCTCCTTCATCAGGTCACTTCACCTGACAAAGGAGCAGTGCTCCAAAAGCTTGTGATTTCAAATAAACTTGGGGACTGTAACCTGGTGCCGTGTACCTTCTGACCTAGATGCAGAGCTTAGAAATAAAGGGTGATTATACTGCTGGGATTATACTACATGCCTCTCAAGTTTGTGAGGGAGAGAAAGGATTAACTATGTAGGCAAATCACAGAAAGCTGTGAGAGAAACAGGGTTATAGTTGTTGGGGACTTCAACTTCGCTAATATTAACTAGGATCACCTTCATGTGAAAGGATTAGATGGGGTGAAATGTTTAGGAGTGGCAGATGGAGTTTAATTTAGATAAATGTGAGATGTTGCATTTTGGTAAGGTAAATCAGGGTAGGACTTTAAGGTCCTGGGGAGTGATGCTGGACAAAGAGACCTTGAAGTGCAGGTTCATAGTTCTCTGAATTTAGAATCGCAGGTAGACAGGTTAGCGAAGAAGGAATTTGGTAAGCTTGCCTTTATTGGTCAGTGCATTAAGTACGTTATGTTATGGGATGTCATGTTATGGCTGTACAGGGCATTGGTTAGGCCACTTCTGGAATACTGCATTCACTTCTGGTCTCCCTGCTATAGGAAAGATGTTGTTAAACTTGAAAGGGATCAGAAAAGATTTACAAGCATGTTGCTGGGGTTGGAAGGCTTGAGCCTTAGAGAGAGGCTGAATTGGCTGGAACATCGGGAGGTGAGGGGTGACCTTATCGAGGTTTATAAAATCATGAGGGGCATGGATAGGGTGAATAGCCAAGGTCTTTTTCCAGGATAGGAGAGTCCAGAACTAGAGGGTATAAGTTTAAGGTGAGAGGGGAAAGATTTAAAAGGAACCTAAGGGCAGCTTTTCACACAGAGGGTGGTGTGTGTATGAAATGAGCTGCCAGAAGATGCGGTGGAGGCTGGTACCATTACAACATTTAAAAGGCATCTGGATGGGTACATGAATAGGAAGAGTTTGGAGGGAAATAGGCCAAATGCTAAATGGGAATAGATTAATTTAGGATACTGGTTGGCATGGACAAGTTGGACAAAGGGTCTGTTCTGAGGAAATGCCACTCAACCTGAAACATTAACTCTGATTTCTCTCCACAGGTGCTGGCAGACTTGCTGAGCTTTTCCAGCAATTTCTATTTTTTTGTCGAAGAGGTTGTTTCTGTGCTGTACAACTCTATGACTCCATGATTCTAAAGTGTATTTAGTCAAGCTGTTTGAGCCAATGCATTGATCGTCTTATAGAGATGGGGCAATACTAGACCTAATCCTAGGGAATGAAGCTGTTGAAGTTTCAGAGGGCAAACATTTTGTGGATAGTGACCATAGCTGTAAGTTTCAAAGTCATTTCAGAAATGGATGAGGGTAGTGTGGAAGTTAAGTTTCTAAACTGGAGGAAGGCTGATTTTTAGTGTCATTAGACAGTATCTGGCAAACATAAACTGAGAACAGCTACTTGCAGATAAGACTACATTTGGAAAATGGAGTCTTTTAAAAAGTAATAATGTGAGAATCCAGAACCAATTTGTTCTTCGAAAAGTGAAGAACAAGTCCAACAAATCCAGAGAATCTTATATGTCAAGAGATACTGAGAGTTTGATAAAGAGAACAAGGGAAGCATATGTCAGATATAGGGCATTAAAAACAGGAAAGCCCTTCAAAAACATTGGGAGTGTAGGAGGTTACTTAAAAATGAAATTAAGAGAGCAAATAGGGGGCACAAAGTATCTTTGTCTGCTAAGATCATGAGAAATAGAACATAGAACAGTACAGCACAGAACAGGCCCTTCAGCCCACGATGTTGTGCCAACCATTGATCCTCATGTATGCACCCTCAAATTTCTGTGACCATATGCATGTCCAGCAGTCTCTTTAAATGTCCCCAATGACCTTGCTTCCACAATTGCTGCTGGCAACGCATTCCATGTTCTCACAACTCTCTGTGTAAAGAACCCGCCTCTGACATCCCCTCTATACTTTC
>NC_057710.1:44656735-44690593 GCF_004010195.1 Chiloscyllium plagiosum | reverse complement strand
TCTGCAAACTTGCTGACCCATCCTTCAATCCCCTCATCCAAGTCATTAATAAAAATTACAAACAGTAGAGGCCTAAGGACAGAGCTCTGTGGAACACCACTCACCACTGACTTCCAGGCAGAATATTTTCCTTCTACTACCACTCGCTGGCTTCTGTTGGCCAGCCAATTCTGTATCCAGACAGCTAAGTTCCCCTGTATCCCATTCCTCCTGACCTTCTGAATGAGCCTACCATGGGGAACCTTATCAATCACATTTTCTGATAGTGTGGTGAACCAGAACTGCACACAGTATTCCATCTATGGCCTAACCAATGTTTTATAATGTGACTAAATACATTGATGAGGGTAGTGCTGTTGATTTGGTTTACATGGATTTTAATAAGGCCTTTAATAAGGTTCCACACAGAAAGCTGGTCCGAGCCGATAGGATGGAAACATTTGACCAGTGTGTAGCACAGGCATTAGCCCTGGGACCCTTGCTGTTTATTCTGTACAGTAATGACTTGGATGTGAATGTAGAAGATTTAATTAGTAACTTTTTATAAATGACATGAACATTGGAGCTGTTTTTGATAGTGAGGAGGACTGTCTCAGGCTACTGTCTGATATTGTTCAGCCTGTAAATTGGGCGGAGCAATGGCACATACAATTTAATCATAAGTGTGAAATGATACATTTTGGGGAGGTGTAATAGGGAAAGATATGCACAATGAATGGTAGATTCCTAGTGAGTACTGACGAACAAAGAGACCTTGGTGTACAAGTCCATAGTTCCCTGAAGGTGTCAGCGCAGGTAGGCAGAGAGGTGAAGAAGGCTTATGGGATGCTTGCCTTCATTAGCTGGGGCATAGAATGTAGGAGCGATGAAGTCTTGTTACGATTTTATAAAACATTGGTTAGGCCATAGATGGAATACTGTGTGCAGTTCTGGTTCACCACACTATCAGAAAATGTGATTGCACTGGAGAAGGTGCAGGGGAGATTCACCAGGATGCTGCCTGGGATGGAAAGTCTCCATTATTAGCAGAGACCGGATAGGCTGGGTTTGTTTCCATTGGAACAGAGGAGGCTGAGGGGGGGATCTGATTGAAGTATACAAAATTATCAGAGGCATAAAGAAGAGTAGATCGTGAGTATATTTAAACTTTGCCAAATGCGTGTAAGCCCAGAGGGCATAAGTTTAAGGTGAGGGGCAAGTGGTTTCAAGGAGATCGGAGAATCCTTTTTTTCACCCCAAGGGTGTTAGAAATATGGAACACACTGCCTGAGAGAGTGGTGGAGGCAGGTACTCCCTCAACATTCAAGAAGCATCTGGATATGCACTTAAAATGCCAGGGAATAGTAGGTTGTGGATCAAGTGCAAGTAATGGGATTAATGTGGTTTAGTGTTTGTCGGGCAGCATTGACATGGTGGACTGAGGGGCCTGTTTCTACGTTGTGTGACTCTATGACTCTAGTTGGTGCAACCTTTAGAATCCAGTTCTCACTCTTGTGAATCTGTACTGAACTACTTTGAAGATCAACATATCTTTCCTAAGGTGTGGTCACTCTTTCCTGCTAATGCGATGGGTAGTGTATGTGGTTCTGATCAAAAAGTTCTAGGTTTGAGCTCTAATCCAGAACTTGATGGCTCTGAAACATGCATTTGTAAAACATGGTAACTGCAGGAGAGTCTCCTGGTCTTTTATTTTTGATATGTAGTGAAATCCTTCAAGTTATAGCCGCTGATTATAATCGAGCTATGGAAACAGATGTAAGCATATCCTTTTCTCATTCATGCTCTGCCAGGCATAAGTAAAGGGAAGGTGTGTTCTAACGAAGGCTTGAATAGTTTGAAGCAGACATTTGACCCTTGTGATCTAGTCCACTGTGTAAAAAGACCAGCATCTCATTAGCCTTTTTGATTTTTTTTCATATGTGTTCATTGCATTTTAGTGATCAATAGGTGTGCATTCACTACTTTTGGGCTTTCATATGACTAGTTTTTCTCCATTTCAGCATTTAGGAAGTACTTTGTGCTGTCTGTTTTAGGTGACGGACCTCCCAGTTTTGCCCATTTACTCAATCTATCAATAATTCTTTGTAATTTTATGCATTTTCCTGCTCACATTACCTTCTAACTTGATGTCATGGCCAAAGTGTGACATGTAGCTTCCAATCCCATTATCTATGTTGTTAATAGATTTGGTAAACAGCTGAGGTCACAACATTAGTCACATCTTGTCAATTTAAACAATTGTCCATTATTTGTACTCTGTCATTTGCCATTCATTCAATTTCTTAACCAGGCCAAACTTTTTCCTGAAATTCCATAGAGCTTTAATTGTCTCCTGTAAGGGTCTTTATCAAATGCCTGCTGGAAACTCCTAAAAATAGTATTCATAAAGGTTCCCTGTCCTTTTCAAACACTGAGTCAGGTTTGACCGTCATGATCTATAACGTACAGACTGATGCTGGCTCTCTGAGCCGGTGAAGATTTTCAAGGCTTTTAGTCACCTTATTATTATAGACTCGAGTTATTTTCTGATTCCAGATGTTAGTCTAATTAGTCCATAATTCCCTCGTTTCCTCTCTTGCATATTTTAATTAGAAGACTAGCATTCACAATTTTCCAATCTAAAGGAATGGTTCCAGAATCAAGAGAACTTCTAATCTCATAGCTTAGGCCATCGATGTCCTCACCCACTTCATTTAACTCCCTAGAATGAGAGCCAGTGATCTTGGGAATGTATCCATCCTTGCTGCTTTTCCTACCTTTCTCATTTGTAAGTGTTCAGAAGTTATTTCATGTCGAACATCAATAACCAACAGAGAGAAGAGAAGAAGCCTAAATGATTGAAGATGAGCTGTCAAGCACAGAAACAAAAGTAGCAAGACAGTGTACTAACTCAGTGAGCTAACCATTCCTACCATTGGGCGATCTCAATCTTATTCCTAGAGTTTATGAACCCACAGGCCTTAAGTGGGTATGATTCAGCAAAAGTTAGTACTCAATTGGGTTTTACAGTCTCGATTGATATATAGAAAGGAAAAAGAAATCATACTAATATGGTTGGGTCTATTTTCATGCATGAACTAATCATTGAGGAGTTGATAAAAGCTGTGAAAAAAATGTGCAGAAAATGGGAAGATGTTCTATTTCAAAGGCCCTCACTTTTGAAGCTGAAAAGTGCCAAATCCACCTCTACTTTCTCTGGAAAAGCAGTGTCTCAAAGATTTGAATAGGTTAGGCAAGCTGTTTCACACTGCTACAATGCAATTGCTACTAGAATGTTACTTTCTGCTAATAGAATGCTTCCATCAGTCTAGAAAGATATTCTATCTACAATGCGATTGAGTGGCATTGTGTATGCAGTTCAGTGCTGGTGCAGTGCCAGGTATGTGGGCCATATGTCACATCAATTGAATTGAATTTCCAGCTGAAACCATTCTTTTTCCTTACTGCTGGGCAAATTCTTGCAATGTGCCATGTGTAGATCTACTACCCATTTCAGGATAGATTCCAATGCAAGGTGAGCAATTCTCTCCTTTATAATCTAAGGATGGGAGTTGATTTGTGTCCGTTTTAGCCCCTGTAATCAGTCAGCTTAAGAGAAATAAGGCATATCTGGGAAATGATCTTAATTAATTACTTTCCTGTGGTATGGCCCCCATTGGGACAGAATATTTTTGAGGCCACATTTATTCTGTGAAGGAAAAGCATATATGTATCCAAAATGAAGTAGCTATGTCCTGTTTACTTTCCCATCCTTCTATATAAATTTGCCTCCCCATGCTGACAGATAACCCTTAACTTTGCCATTTCTTGTGGCCTTTGTACTTGATTGGTCTCAATAACATCTCTGACCATTTCCTAGTCACACATATTTTCCTTAATCTTTTACCTTTCTGCATGCATCTAACCACCCACAAAATCAAATCAACAGTTCCAGAGTAGCATTTAGAACTGCACTTTCAAATTTCCAGCTTCTAGCCTTTGTTGGAACTTCAATTTATCATGATAATACTGGAGTTGTTAACCTGTTCTGACTTATCTGTTCCTTTACTTCCTCTGTCACTGACAAAACCTTTCCTTTCTTCTATCTTGGTCATGCAACACTGGCTTACCCATAATCAAGGTCAGAACTTTATCAAACTTTTCTGAGCCTCTTTATTTCCTGTTAAAACTGCATTAAGGCAGGACCATCCTGCACACCAAAGGGAATCCCTCTCCTAGTCTAATTTTCAATCTTGATGACATTCTGCATCTATTGGCCTTGCTGATCCTCTAAGATTTTATCCACTCTAAGATACCTTTTATTTTGTGTTTGATCAGCTCAAAAGGGGAGGCAATGGCTTCGTAGTATTATCGCTAGACCTTTTGCGTATTCATACCTGAGATGTGGGTGTCAGTGGCGAAGCCAACATTTATTGCCCATTTACTTGTTGGTAATTATTGATTCAAGCAATGTAAAGATGTTGACGAGCTCCCATTGTGATGTTGATGCAAGGTGGGGTCTCTGCATCCAGACACTGCCTGTCTCTCCAATCTCCTTGTAATCTGGGGAACCAATCTACAGACTGTAAACATCAGAATGCGAAAAGCTTCCCTATCAACCAAATAACCTCTTTTGACCATGTGGTGGCCATGTTGGTGGGAGAGCAGTAGTAAGATTTGCAGTTTATGTAGAAATGAAAAAAATGACGACGGAGAAGGTTACAACAAACTATTAGGAATTGATGAGAACAAAAATTTTCATTTTATGTCATTTAAAATTGCTTCACTTCTCAGGGGTGACATTGAAATTGAACATTTTTAAAACATCATGTAATCACATCTTAAATTTTAAAAAAAATCCTTTTGAGCTGATTTTGTTTTCTCTTTCTAGTGAAACCAGACCCTCCAGAGATAATTGAAGTCAATACAATTCCTGACTCCCCTCGCAAACTGGAAGTTAAATGGAGGAATCCATTAACATGGCCGGAGCCAGATTCAATTCCCCTGAAGTACTTCCTGAGGTATAAACCGGTTATTCTGGATGACTGGCAACATGTGAGTGCGTCTTGTCTCTTATTTCAGGTGCAACAAGTAAAATGTTTTTTTTTCCTCTTACCCTCATGTCATTTGATGATTTTATTTTAGACAAAAGAAATGTTCCAGATCTTCGGGGATCTGCATTAGAGAGGGAGCACCTGACACTGACTGTGATTTAATCTGCTAATTTCCCACTTCAGTTAGATTCTTTACAGTCCATTGCCTACTCTAGCTGCGATGAGTGGAGTTGGGCAGTCAAGTGTTGAGCATGATTCCAGACAAGCTGCACTGTTTTCACTGTTTAAGGTCTACTTTGAATTCATTGACATACATTGTTTTAAAAGGGCCTGTCAATATCAAACTGTCGACCCTCCTTCCATTGATATTGCTAACTCCCCCTGCTCACCTTCCCCTCCACCCCCAATATAGCTCAAAGCCATCCCTCACAGCCCCACCCCTCTACCCACCCAGTGCGTGCCATAGTTTTCACCCACCTCCATGTCATGAGGGAAATGAGCATAATCAGGAGTGTTGCTGCTGACCTTGTGCTTTAATGCTTCAGCTGAATTACTTAGAGTTATGCTCCTGAGCAGACTTTACATCTGTTTTGAAAAATTCTTAGTGAATTTGTGTATAAATCAAGCTAAATTTAGGGCCAATGACTTGTGTACCCATAGTTCTGCCTATCTGACCCACTGTTGTAAGAAGTGTGCGTCAGTCTGAGCAGAGTAAAACCAGGCATCAGAAATTTAATCTTCCTGCATGGGTACTGTGAATGTTGAACATCTTGAGATCTCGGCACACCTCAGTGATATAACTCACACTGTCCCCTATTGGAAAATTTGGGCAATTGTTTTTAGTGCACAAAAGTAGATGTTAGAAGTAAACAAGGAAATTATTCATATAAGAGTGTATTGATGATTAATCTTTCTGCACTAGGACAATCCTGGAGAAAGTAATGCAGAGTGAGCCGTTGGCATAACCATGTCAATCAAGTACTTTATACTTATAATAGAAACAGAGATCTCTGAAGCAACTCACCAGGTCTGGTAGCATCTGTGGAGAGAAAGCAGAGTTAACATTTCGAGCCTTATATGACTTTTTCAGAACTGAAGAAGGATTACTGAACTTGAAATGTTAACTCTGCTTTCTCTCCACAGATCAAAGTCTTCATGATATTAACTGGAAACGACAGCATTGATAAATCTAAATCATTTCCACTGGTTGGAGATTCTAGAACAAGGGGAAACAGTCTAAAAATTAGGTCCAGACTATTCAGCAGAGATTTTAGGAAGCACTTCTACACATAGAGTATAATAGACTTTTGGAAATCTCTTCCACAGACAGTAGTTGATGCTTGATAAGTTATTAATTTAAAATCAGGCCGCAGTTGGAATAGTGCATGCAATTCTGGTCTCCTTCCTATCGGAAAGATGTTATGAAACTCGAAAGGGTTCAGAAAAGATTTACAAGGATGTTGCCAGGATTGGGGGATTTGAGCCATAGGAAGAGGCTGAACAGGCTGGGGCTATTTTCCCTGGAGTGTCGGAGGCTGAGGGGTGACCTTATAGAGGTTTACAAAATTATGAGGGGTGTGGATAGGATAAATAGACAAAGTCTTTTCCCTGGGGTGGGGAAGTCCAAAATTAGAGGGCATAGGTTTAGGGTCAGAGGGGAAAGATAGAAAAGAGACCTAAGGGGCAACTTTTTCACGCAGAGGGTGGTACGTGTATGGAATGAGCTAGCAGAGGAAGTGGTTGAGGCTAGTACAATTGCAACATTAAAAAGGCATTTAGATGGGTGTATGAATAGGAAAGGTTTGGAGGGATATAGGCCAAGTGCTGGCAAGTGGGACTAGATTGGGTTGGGATATGTGGTCGGCATGGACGGGTTGAACCGAAGGGTCTGTTTCCATGCTGTACATCACTACGACACTATGACTCTAATCCAAGATAGATAAACTTTTGTAAAGCAAAAGTACTAAGGGATATAGGCCAAAGGTCGGTATATGGAGTTATGCTGCAGATCAGCCATGATCTAATTGAATGATGGCACAGGTTCAAGGGGCTGAATGTCCTACTCCTGTTTCTGTGTTCCTTGGCCCTGAAGGCTGTAGACAGTGGAAGCCTTATTTAAAAATGCCCACCCGGTTTTCATTACTTTTTTTGTTTTAAAAGGTTTTCTGTCAGAATCATAATTAGATACTTCAGCTCTGATGAAGAGTCATCTAGACTCGATACGTTAGTTTGCTGTCTCTCTCTCTCCCCCCATGGATGCTGCCACACCCGCTGTGATCTCCAGCACTTTTTGTTTTCAGTATACTTAAATACAGCTCTGTAAGGTTTTATTGAATCCCTACAGAAATTTATCTTACAGTTCCGTTAAACCTGTTCAACAGCTACAATGTTGAATGATTTAGAACTGATTAAGCATGACTAGCAACTTGGAATCTTGGAACCTCATCTTTCACTTACATTCAGTTGCAACATATTCTGGTGACTAGGCTTCCAGCTATCTTGGTCCAACTGTGTTGTTTGGAGAGGAAATAGTTGGAGTGAGGGCATGAGATAATAGGGCTCCCAAAAATGTGAGAGGAAAACAATTTTAAAAGGACACGAAGGGCAACTATTTCACACAGAGAAAGGTTTGTATGTGGAATGAACTTCCAGAGGAAGTGGTAGATGCAGGTACAGTTACAACATTTTAAGAACTTTTGTATATGTACGTGCATAAGAAAGGTTTGAAGGGATACGGGCTAAGCACAGGCAAGTGGGATGAGATTGGTTTGGGATTGTGGTTGGTGTGGACTGGTAGTACTGAACGGTCTGTTTCTGTGCTATATGACTCTATAACGCAAACTTGCCACACATAACATCTGTGAAAATATCTGGTAGCATGATGATTCTAGCTTTGAAGCTGAGATGGTGTCTTTCACTATTTTGTAATAAAAGAGGTAAAGTAGATAGTAAGGATCTAAGGGAAATGATGAAAGGACTAATAGTTATCAAGAACTGGTATTGGAATCATGAACAGTAGTTCCAGTAAGTGTTTACTTTTGGCCAATTGGATATGCTATAAATGGTTAAAATTTGAATATTAAGGAAAAGCTAAATGTCGGTACTGGTTGTAATGCTGAAGTGTGTTCTTAATCAATAGCCTTGGTGCGCCACTAGTTGTTCCAGTCTAGCTAACATATTCCTGACAAAGTAGAAGATTGCCATATTTACATCATGTTTACAAAAAAAGGTAGGACAATTCTAATCTGATCAACTACCTTCACATCAGTCTACACTCCGTTATCAATAAAGCTGTAGGAAAACGTTCATTGTAAAATATTTATCATTTACCTGCACATTGATATTCAGTTTAGGTTCTGTCAGTTCCAAAGGAGTAGATGGCATTATCAATGGTGACACTTGCAGTTTGCGTTGTAAGTGGACCAAATGGCTCTAGGTATCACTACAGTCTTGTTCCATATGCAGATAAGAGAGTAGAATTAGGGCTGTATATTGCCTAACTTCAAATCAGAAGGTCCAGGTTCAAGTTTCAGCTGCCCCATAGGTGTTTCATACAATGTCCAAACATGCTTTGTTTTAAAAAGCTGAAAGAGTAGGATTATAGAGGTGAGGTTAGATTGACTGACATTGACATCAATGCAACATATTATCAATCCTTAACCTAAGAAAACCTAATGAAATAGAGAAACAAAACATTTTGGAAATACTCAGCAGGATCTGTGAAGAGAGAAATTAAGTTATTGTTTCAGGTCATGACCTGGCATTATTATCCATTAATTCAAGAATTCATGAAAAGAATCTTTTCACTGGCTGTAATCATAGCTAATGCAAAGGACAGTGGTTGTAGTTGTTGCAGGACGATCATATCAGTCCCAGAACATCACTGCAAATGACCCTCAGGGAAGTGTCTGAGACTCAGTTGCTTTATCCCTCAACATATCTTTGGAAATAGGATATTCACTGATGATTACTTAGCATTCACATAATGAAGCTGATAGTACCTGCACCTGAGACCTGGTCAACGTCCAGTCTTGCATTGATGTGTTGCACAAATATTGTTTTCTACTTAAGTGTCAGGCAATGACCATCTCCAAAAAGATAAAGACAAACCAGCTCCTCTTAACATTCAGCAGCAACATTACGAACATTATGGAAATTTAAGTTGACATGAAACTTAATTCAAGCCACATAAATTTTATCATTCCGAGACCAGGTCAAAGGCTAGGTAGAAATGTAGGAGTAGGCCCTTCAGCCCCTCAAACTTCCAGTGTAATGCTGGATAATGGCTGACCATCTACTTCAATACCATAATCTCATGCTATACTGGTAAAGCACCATAAAATGTAGGAGTAGAGTTAGGCCCATTGAGCCAGCTCCACCATTCGATCATGGCTGATATAGTTCTCAACTCCATTCTCCTGCCTTCTCCCCATAACCCTTGATCTCCTTACTAATCAAGAACCTATCTATCTCTGTCTTAAATCCATTCAATGATGTAGCCTGTAAAGCCTTCTGTGGCAATGAGTTCCACAGATTAACCATCCTTTGGCTGAAGAAATTCCTTCTCATCTCAGTTCTAAAGAGTTGTCCCTTCAGTCTGAGGCTGTGCCCTCAGGTCCTAGTCTCTCCTACTCGTGGAATCATTTTCTCCATGTCCACTCTATCCACTCCTCTCGGAGGTTTCAATCAGACCCCATTCCCCTCATCATTCTAAACTCCATCAAGCACAAACCACAGTCATCAACTGCTTCTTATATAATGGCCACTATTCCAGAAAAGTCCTATTGCAACAAGATTATTGATTAGCTCTTTCTGGTTGCATAGTACTAAAGCTAAAATGCCCTGTGCCTTAGTTGACTCCTCAACAGATTTCTCCAGAAAACTATCTTGAATATATTCCAGGAATTCATCCTCCTTAGCATTCATACTCATTTATTTTACCCAGTTTATTCAGCAGTAAGCAAGTTGGACTCCCCAGAACTTTTCTCATATTTACAAAGCATAGTTACATTAGGTTTGAGAGAATATTTCATTTCTCTCAATGAGTGCAGCTGCTTAAGATTGTGCATACCATTCGGGGCAGAGTAGTACATTTGGTTGATACCCCATCCACCTTCTTAAAAATCATTTTTTGCCGTTATTGAAACATGGTCGTAATCTGCACCAGCTTGAAGAAAACATTGCTTAAGAACAGAAAGCATCATATTATGTTAAATACTGATTTTTCAGAGTAAAATATGATGTGCAGTGGTTCCCCTGGATTCAGTGCTAAGATTCTTTTGATATCCATAAATGACTTGTATACGGAATATAAATAAAAGATGTTATAAACTTGGAGATGTCATTGACAGTGAGGGTGATACCAATTGACTGAAACAGTATGGGAAGGGAAGTATCATATTGAAAATAATACAGTTAAATTTGGCACAAGGGATAGGAAGTAGCAATAGAGACTTAATGGCACAGTTCTAATGAGCATGAAGGAACAATGGGACCTTGAAGTTCATTTGCATAAAACTTCGAAAGCAGGATGTATTGGAAAATAATTTGCAAAGTATATGGTTTATCTTCATAAATAGAGGTTTTTAATAAAAGTGAGACTAGGCTGAACCTTTATTCAGCCCTGATAAAACCAAAAATTGTGCATTGCATCCAGTTCTGATAACCATGCTTTAGGACTGATTGAAGGCATTTGAGATGACACAGAAGAGTTCTAGTGGAATAACTCCACTGCTGCATAATTTTAGCCCCAACATTAAATGAAGAAGTTGGACTAATCATCCTTGGACAGTTACTGCTTTATCTCTGTCAAACATGTTGATGTGTCATCATAGACTCAACATAATTTTACATTCAAGGGACTTGTTGATCAAATAGGGAGTTGAAGACTCTAAGCTCCATTCCTTCGTTGTCTCTGTGGTAGAAGTTGTGACTTTGGAACAAAGTAAATTGAGAGGTGATTTCATAGCGCTGGACACATTTAGACAAAGGTAGACAAAGGAAAACTGTTTCCTATTAGTTACTGGTGCAAGTACTGGGTGGCAAAGATCCAAGGTTTTGGTTAAGAGCTGCAAAGTGATGGAAGGAAGAACTTTTTTACGCAGTGGCTGATAATGCCCTGGGATTCATCCTTGCAAGCTTGGCAGAAATGATACGATTGATTATTTCTGCAGGACACTGGATGGGCACTTGTGGCACCTGGATACAGGAAAATTGGACTGACTCAATTTATTACAGAGTCACCTTGGGCTGATGGGCTGAATAGACTCTGTATGTGCCATTATGTCTTTATGGCCGTATCTGCAAGATGCACTGCAATAATTTGTTGAGGTTTTAAGCCATCGTTTACATTGTTGCCCTCAGTCATGTAGAAGGACAAGAGCAGCAAGCAGATGGAAATACCACAAGTTTCAAGTTCACTTTCATGTTCCATGACATCCAAACTTGAAATACATCACACTGATCATCACTGCGTAAAAAAATCTGAAATTTCCTACATAACAACACTATTGGAGCATCTTCACCACATGGACTACAGGAGTTCAAGCAGACAACTTAGCAACACCACCTCAAGAGCAATTAGGTATGAGCAATAAATGCTCCCCTTGCCAATGATACTGACTTTCCTAGACTGAATTGATTTTTTTTAAAACACTCCTGTAATGGCTTCATCTAACAGATAAATTTGGGAAATATAGGTAAATAGTTCTGTGTTATCCACTCTGGTATTAAACAATACAGTACAGTTAATCTATGGTCTGAGATGAGTTCATACATCTTCATCTGAACAGTAGTGGAGAGATATAATTTGCCTCAGCCCACTTGAGCCAGAAAGGAGAAGAATCAGCAAGTGTTGGCTTCTGGAAGTATATTCTGAAGTAGAGGATTATTTTCACCTTTGACATCATGTATATCTAAAGAGTTGTTCCAATATTCCTGTCTAATGTCCCACCATAGAATGGTCACTTGGAAGGCTACTCATCCTCTGGAATCACATCCAAGCAACAGTAAGTTCTTTCAGGGGATGAGTGGAGATATTTTGACAAAAGAAAAATGCAAAAGTCTAATATTAATTGTTTTAGAGCCAGAAGCAAATTACAAGAATGTGCAGCCTAAACTGGGCATAAAAGCTTATGTGGCAAGCCCACATGGGATCAGGCATCGTTTAAATCAAAACACAAATAATTAAATATGATGAAAAATTGATTTTACTTAACTAAGCCCTTAAAAAGGGCAAAATAATCCTCAAAGTTAGGTGCAATTTATTAACCATTAAGTATGTTTAAATGTTTGGCATGTATAACAAATTGATCATGCACACAGGATGAATGAACTATATCTAGTCATCAGTTCTGTAACGAATTAACTGAAACACAAAACGCAATGGCAAGAGACACCACAACAGGCATGACTTTGATTTAATGTTTTTCATTAAAAGAATACTACCAAAATGTCATTTGTTATCAAATTGATGCGTTTTCATATCCCTTGCTTTATCCAGTTTCTTCTTTTAAAACCAGTACATCATAGAAGATAAATGAATGATTACCATGGAAACAGTTTCAGACTGAAGCCTAGGACAATGTGCACATGAACAAAGAAGTAAAATAAAGGTTAAAGAACACAAACAAAAAGGGAAATGTGACAGTTGAGCATTAAAGCCACATATTTTAGTCCGGGACTGGGTGACATAAGATACCTTGCCCAAGTTGCAATGGGATTTAGGCCTTTCAGGACCATCTGGATGTCAGTCTGCAGTGATAACGATCATACATCTCTTGGTAGGAATAATGGCTACCTGCCAAAACTGTATTATTAATGCACACTTGGCAAAATGACATTAGCATGGTTTTTATCCCCTGTGTAGTGCTGGTTGATGTAGAAATCGTCTCCTAGAAAATGGGGGGTTGGGGAGGGGAAGGAAAGACTTTCATGAGATAGCTGTCACAGGAGACAGCTGAATAACTGATTTTTGCAATGCTAATGGTTCCGCAATGCACTGGATATTGATTACCCATTAATCTGACTGCTGATGGTTGGGCAAAGTGACTTTTGGCAGCAGCACAAAGCCTTTAAGAAACAGACCCAGGAAGAGAGATAGAAAAACATACATCAGAGGCATGTGACTATGTAAGTCTGTGGCTACGGCCAGATTAAAGAAATGTGCAGTTCTTTGATATAACCTCCGCATTGGCCTTTTCCATTTTTAAAATGACCCTTAGATGATCGGAGCCATTGTAGTCCAGATGATATAGTTTAACTCCCAGGCTTTTGAGAATTGCAATTCTGAATTGAATTGCTAAATATTTACAAATGTTATTTACTCAGGAAACAAAACCTTATTCTGTTAAAAAGCACACTTTATAAAATCACTACAGACCTTAAAATTCTCATTGGACTGCAGTTTAAATTGCTAAATAAAATAGATACAATTTTTACTCTTTTTTTGAGAAAGGCAGGTTAGGAAGATTTCCAGATCTTAGCCAAGATCTTGACATGTGTACACCCCATGCAACGATCCATTTGTGCGTGCGTGCATCCGTCCGTCCGTCCACCCATTGAGGACAATATTAGGTTTGGATGTGTTGCCTGAGCACGCCCATCTCTTGATTCTTTGGAAAGATAGGGAAAGTCAACAAAGAGCTCATACAAAAATGTATTAAAGGAAGTTAGCTCTTTCACAGAATTAGGCATAAAATTAGAAACAAAGGAGAATGAAATAAAAGTAATAAAAATAATTATTTGGATTTTATCATTTCATACCTTGGCCGCATACATATTCCATTTCTAATAGGGTAGAATCAAAATGCTACTTAATTGGTGGAGGAAAACTCATAGCAACCCATCGAAATGTTAATTTGGCTATATTCAGTTATTTTTGAGCTAAATAAATACTTAGTGTGGCTTTGTTGACTAAATCTGTCATGAATTGCTCAGAAAGTAATATCAACTACCATTGTAAATGTCATATTATGAGACAGTGAGTTTAAATGGTTGCAGTAGCTTCTCTATGGATACAATGAATAACTTGCAGTAATATATTTTTTGGCCTAATTCTTTCTTCACTATTCTTGTAGTTCTAGAATGAACTTGCACCAAAGATCTGTGGAACTAGCCATCTCTAATACTGTTGCCGAGACTCTAAGAGGTTATTCTTTGTGCAAAATTGGACAAGGGGTGATAGTGACCCAGAAGCATGTTTTCCAGTCTCTCCCAATTGCAATTCCAAGTGCCAAAAGGCAATAAGACCGCAGCAGTGGGTAAAGTCCCAGCTAAACAATATCCTGTTCTCACCCAATATCCAGACATACCTGCTTTTGACTCAGTGCAGCTTTGTGTAACTTTTTCACTTTCTAGCCCGGTGATACTGAAAAGCAATTGTAGATGCCTATTGGTTCTTGACCAGCTAACTCAACGCAGACTGGAAAATTAAATGTGGGATGTTCCTTGTTCAAATGGCTCAGTTCCATACTGGCTATTTTACTTACCAGCAGAGCCAAAGGGAGAGCTTATAAATTGCCATAATTACCCCTTTCAGCACTGAACGTCTTTTTCAGCTTTGAAGACACACACACCTGTTACGTCATAAAACATCTGCCAGACTGATGTTCTGCACCATTTGAGGGAGGAAAGTTATGATGTAGAATTAGAGAAATGTATAAAACCAAAGACCAGACCTAATTCATTCTGTTCTCAAATAAGCAATATTTAATTTTAAATATTGACACAATATCACTACTGCAGAACTGAGCTATTAGAATCACGTATCTGTGTTTAAAATAGAAACGTTCATCTATCATGGAAATACCCCTGCAAACCTTGCAAAAGAGAATGATTGTACTTTTTCCTGTGAGCGTCATGGGACAATAGAAGAAGTTGAAAAATGGAACAGAATCCCTCATATGAAAGCAATATGTTCCCACACATCAATTTTTCAAAAGAATCGCGAGCATAGTGCAAAACCACCAGAAGCTTTAACGCCGGATGTGATTCTGGTAATATTTTACTATAACTCAAATGACTGTGAACTCAGTCACTCCCATTATGGAACAATAGAGGAAACATTCTGAAATGCTTAAACATTTAAACAAAGAAAAGTGGCTTGGTAGGGAAGGCTCCAATTGTACAGAAACAGATTACTAAGAAGAGGATGCCTGAAACAAAGTGTTTTAGACAGTTTCTGGTATATGGACCCTGTTATTTTGCCATCCCAGCCTATACCGCATAACAGAATTCCACTGTATTTATAGCTAATTCAACGCAGATTGGAAAGTTGAACCTGGGATTTAGCCTTTTTCTTGTATTCCTTATTTTGCTTATCCTAATATTGTATTTTTTTTTCCCTTCTACAAAAAGACATTTCTGCTGATAGACAATTCAGTATGGGTGGCCACATTTCACCATATTGCCCAAGTGTTCCTTTAGCATTTGTTGGCCTGCTCAATGAATGTTAAGTTATTCAACAATAGAAGGATCACAGTGAAAATCGAATCTGTCTATTACAAATCTGTGGGGAAGTGGGTTCACTAGGAACTCAATTAATGTGGTCAGTCTTCATTTGTGAGCCCATAAGTTGTTACTCTTGGCAGATTTGAGGAGGGACACAGCATCGCAGAGGCAAAGTGGTTTCTGTCCTCCTCTGAAATGAACACATGCTCATTTTCCATTAAAGATCACTAAATGGCAAAAGCTCATGCTGATCTTTTTACCTATCTTAACCCAAGGACTTTGAGGCTAACTCTCAAACATGCCCTCTTCCCTGCACCATCACCCCAGCTAATGTCAGATATCTTAGCACACACTGGGGATCAAATCTGAGACCTTCTTGTCTGTATATCACAAATTGATTTTTTTAAAACAGAAACATGATCTATGCTGTCTTTTTCGCAATAAATAGTACAGTGGTGTTAATGGCAGATTTTGTGACTGACATTTTCTTTGAATGGGTTTAACATACAGAAAAGTTGGATAACGGTGTCTTGCTTTCACAATCATGTTTTTGATTAAATGAAATTTCAAACTAAATGTTAGAATAATTATGGTGCTAATTTTTCGAACTATTGAAACTATTTTATTTAAATATAATAGCAATATATATTTCAAAATAATGAAAAAAATTCACATATTTAAACATCGAGAGGAACAATTTACAAAGGAATGGTGACTTTTAACTTTCCTGTAAGGAGTAAAAGCCTGACCTTCACTCTCCTTTTTATATTTTCTGAGGTATAATGAGATTCATATATATCATGATGAGGTAACTGATGACATGATCTTGAAATCAGGAAGAGAGGAGACACGAGTCTGGAATGAACATGTGGAGAGAAGTCTTAAACACTTAACAAATATATGTATTTGATAACCTGCAGTGTACAGATTGTAAATAAAGGAGTGTCACAGTACCTAAGAAATGGAAGAGCCTTACTTAGAGATAAGGAACAAGCAGCCTCAAGGACAGTGTATGTGCAAGATACAACAATCCAGAAAAAGCCCTAAACTAGGATGTTACTGTGCAGTTTGCAGTAATAGCTTAAAGCTGAAGATAGAGACCGTGCACTTTTTCTATTGCCATTCCTTGAGTAAGGTAATTAGATTTCCTACAATATGGAAACAGACCCTTCAGCCCAACAAGTCCACACCAACCCTCCAAAGAGTAATCCATGCAGACCTATTCCCCCACCCTATATTTACCCCTGACTAATGCACCTGACACTAGGGCAATTTAGCATGGCCAATTCACCTAACCTGCACATGTTTGGATTGTGAGAGGAAACCCACACAGACACAGGGAGAATGTGCAAACTCCACACAGACTGTCACCCGAGGTGGGCTTTGAACCAAGGTCCCTAGTGCTGTGAGGCAGCAGTGCTAACCACTGAGCCACTGAGCCACCATGCCACCCATAATGGCTGAGGGATTTGCTGCTTGGCATCTACAAACCTCACCTATTTACTTTATCACAAATTCCAGTATTTTCTGGAACACACTGGTATTTTCCCTTCACAAAAATTCCTAAGCCCTGCTGGTATCTCTTTCTGATAGTTTGGCTGAGCTTGAGAATTCAGCTCTCCTGCCCTAGCATGACAATATCAATTTTAGAACTTCACCTTGCCATGCTAATCAGAAGAGCTTCACTCTCGCTAATGCTTTGGCAGCATCAAATTATATGGTGGATCCATACTTCCTAATATTAAAGTATGTACATTGAAGATAAGTACAGTGTTAACTGTGTAAGATGTATGTTAATGTTGATTTGTTCACTTTTTCCAATAGTTGCTGAGGGATTGCAGACAGTTGGGAGCTTCAGGTATTATATTGAGGGGAGGAGATGGCCTAGAGGTATTATCGCTTGTCGATCCAGAGTCCCAGGTGATATTCTGGGAACCTGCATTCAAATCACGCTATGCCAGATAGTGGAGTTTGAATTTGATAAAAATCTGCAATTAAGAGTCTAATGAGGACCATGAAACAATTGTTGATTGTCAGAAAAATCCACCTGTTTTACTAATGTCCTTTAGTGAAGAAAAATTCTGTCCTTATTAGGTCTGGCCTATATGTAACAGCAATGTGATTGACATTGTAACTCTTACCTGCCCTCTGAGCAATAAGTGCTGGTCTAGCCAGTCATGTCTACAACCCATGAATGAATATAAAAATTAATAAACAACAATGGAACAATATCCAATGATCCATGCTCCACCTCAGCCCTCCACCATTTTCCTCATCAAACTCTATTAGCATTGCCCTCTATGCCCTTCTCCCTAAGAAGCTTATCCAAATTTCTTTAAATACATTTTACTATTCACTTCAATTACTCCCTTGGGTAAACAGTTCCACAGTCTCATTTCTGGTTATCTAAAGAAGTTTCTTCTAAATTCCTCAGTTAATTTCTTGAATTCTCTGAATTGGGCTTTGCTCAATGTTAAAAGTACATGAAGCGTGTTTGTGTGAACTAATATATCTGTTTAGATTAACAGATATATCTTAAAAGAAAATAACTTACACTTACATAATACCCTTCCCATTCCTCAATATTCCAAAGCAAATGCACAGCTGATTCCTTTTGAAGTGCAGTCTCAACTATAATCAATGGGAAAAATCAACAGAAACTTTGCTGTTTGTGAAACCTTGCTATGTGTGACGAGAAAGATGAACATCTAGGTTTTTAGTGGTGTTAGTCGAGGAATAAATAATGGAAAGATATAGTGAGAACTTTCTTATTATTCCATGAATTATGCAATGAAAGTTTAATACCTGTTGTCAGTCTATTA
Organism: Chiloscyllium plagiosum; assembly: GCF_004010195.1. Taxonomy (NCBI): domain Eukaryota; kingdom Metazoa; phylum Chordata; class Chondrichthyes; order Orectolobiformes; family Hemiscylliidae; genus Chiloscyllium; species Chiloscyllium plagiosum. The sequence continues at coordinate 44,672,289 of NC_057710.1, read as the reverse complement.
TAGTCAATTTTAGCCAAATCTTAGCTGTTATATTGATCTGGCATCATGAGAATTGTTTTAATAAAGACATGAAAGTGAGCTGAATGAAGCATTTAAGTGAAAAAGTGATCAAGTTTTATATTGTACTTCACTTTTAATGACAGATAATTAGCTGGCAGCAAACCCAAGTATCAAGTATAATATCTATCTCTTATCTGACATCTACAAAACCAAATCTTTGCTTGACTACATATTGATGTCTTTGGGACCTAAATGTACAGACTGGCTGCTGGGATTCCCGACAGTGCTCCATGTTTGCTGCTGCATTTTGTTTAGCACAAAGGAAGTTTCACTCAGTCAGTATCTCATTTGAGGTAGTCATGGAGCTATTCCTAACACACTCACCCACACTGTATTGAACCAGTGGTGGTTTTGCACTTAATGATGAGAAAAGGTGTGCAAGATGTTTGGACCTGTGGTTTTATATGTTGTGATCATGTAAAGTCTATACCATTTCACATGCCATGAGTGTATGTGGAAATCTGAGCGACCAAATTGCTGGTACAGTTAATAAATCCCAAGAATTGCATCCTAAACTAACATATATAGATATTGTTCTGAGGTAGAGTCACTCGACCTAAAACATTAATTCTGATTTCTGTCCATAGATGCTGCCAGATCAACCGAGATTTTCCAGCAATTTCTATTTATGTGCAGATACAGTTATTTTTAAGTTTGGCTAAAACAATATTTGCCATCATTAAGCTTTTCCTGAGGATTACTATTTTACTTACTCAATTACTAAAATATTCAAGCATTGTAAACCCCAGTTGCATATACTTTATTTTTAAAAACCCCACACTCAACATTTCTCAATTTAGTCAACTACACGTTCAGGAAAAACAATTTCCATTTAGTTAAGGCCTTGTTTTTCTGACTGAGACTGTGGACTGAATATTAAACCTGACCTTCACGCAGTGAACCCTTGCTACCTTCATGAGAGCAGGTGGAAAAATGTGACTCTCAATCATTATCTCAGTATGTGCCACCATTTTCACAGAAATAAATTTATGTCAAGTTTGAGTGTTTGGCTTTTGAGAGGTGGTGATTTATTTGCATGTTTATCTCAGATTTTAGTTAAATAACAAGAAGACTGATTTTAAATTTAAGGAGTGGTGCATGTTTTCTCAACTTGCTGGATATCTGGGAGAACACAGAAGGCAGATGTTGCTGTCTGTGAAAAAAAAGTGTCTTTAAAACACATTTTGTGGGCTAGGAGTCATCTTAGAATCCTTGAATACCTACAGTGTGGAAACAGGCCATTTGACCCAACAAGTCCACACCGACCTTCCGAATAGTAACCTACCCAGACCCACTCCCCTCCCCTAAGTTTACCCCTGACTAATGCACCTAACCTACATATCCCTGAACACAATAGGCAATTTAGCATGGCCAATTCATCTGATCTGCACACCTCTGGATTGTGGGAGGAAGCCGGGGCATCCGGAGGAAACATACGCAGACATGGAGAGAATGTGCAAACTCCAAACAGACAATCGCCCAAGACAGGAATTAAACTCGGGTCCCTGGTGCTGTGAGGCAGCAGTGCTAGCCACTGAGCCACCATGCCGCCCATAAGGGAGTGGAAGAGTTTTTATCCCAGTCCCATCTCTATCAGGGAAGCCCTCAAATGACCTATGCTAGCTCCTCCCAGCCAACCACCTCTGCGAATGGCTTCTCTCTCCCCCCATTCTATGCCACAATCAACCACCGTGAATCCAAGTTTTAATCTGCAGCTCATCCACTTTTCATTGCCAGGGTCCAACCCCCCCAAAGGTTGGAATGGTCTGAATGGTCCACCTTTACAATTCGAATCCCCACTGGCTACTGGCAATTGCTTTCCTTCCTCAGTTTGCTAACATTTGAATATGTCTGGATGCTGTATATGATAGAAAGTGAGAACTGCAGTTGCTGGAGATTAGAGTCAAGAGTGCGGTGCTGGAAAAGCACAGTAGGTCAGGCAGCATTAGAGGAGCAGGAGAATCGACATTTCGGGCATAAGCCCTTCATCAGGAATGAGGCTTGTGGGCCAGTGGCTGAGAGATAAATAGGAGGGTGGTGGGGCTAGGAGGAAGTTAGCTGAGAATGCATTGGGAGATGAAGGTGAGGGAGAAGGTAATCGGTCAGAGAGGAGGGTGGAATGGATAGAGGAGAAAGGTGATGGACAGGTCAGGAGGGTGGTGCCGAGTTGGAGGCTTGGGACTGGGTTAATGTGGTGGGAGGGGAAATGTGGAAACTGTTGTGGTTCTGTTCGCCGAGCTGGGAATTTGTGTTGCAGATGTTTCGTCCCCTGTCTAGGTGACATCCTCAGTGCTTGGGAGCCTCCTGTGAAGCGCTTCTGTGATGTTTCCTCTGGCATTTATAGTGATTTGTATCTGCCGTTTCCGGTTGTCAGTTCCAGCTGTCCGTTGCAGTGGCCGGTATATTGGGTCCAGTTCGATGTGCTTATTGATTGAATCTGTGGATGAGTGCCATGCCTCTAGGAATTCCTTGGCTGTTCTCTGTTTGGCTTGTCCTATAATAGTAGTGTTGTCACAGTCAAACTCATGTTGTTTGTCATCTGAGTGTGTAGCTTAGTAGAACGAGAACCCGAGCTACAAATCTTCTCCCAAACTTTGAAATGTAGAAACTGTTGAGGTCCACATTGATCCCCTGTGTGCTTGCTGGGTCCCAAGGAGGAATATGAGGTATTCTTCCTCTAGCCGTTAGTGGTAATGGTTTGGTGATGGAGGAGAACTACAACCTGCATGAGCTTGACGGAGTGGGAGGGGGAGTTGAAGTGTTCAGCCACAGGGTGGTGGGGTTGGCGGGTGCGGGTGTCCCAGAGCTGTTCTCTGAAATGATCTGCAAGGAGGTGTCCTGTCTCCCCAATTTAGAGGAGACCACATCGGGTGCAATAGATACAGTTGATGACACTGGTGGAGGTGTAGGTAAATTTATGTCAGATGTGGAATGATCCTTTGGGGAGAACATCTCTGGGGCATTTGCACTGACCAACCCCTCTGCCCTGTGGCTGAACAATTCAACTCCCATTCCACTCCATCAAGGACATGCAGGACATGCATGTATCCGCTCCCTTCTATCCTTCTCTCCACCTATCACCTTCTCCCTCACCTTCATCTATCTATTGCATTCTCAGCTATCTTGCCCCTAGCCGCACACTCCCCTCCTATTTATCTCTCAGCCCCCTAGCCCATAAGCCTAATTTCTGATGAAGGGCTTCTGCCCAAAACGTCGATTCTTCTGCTCCTCGGATACTGCCTGACCTGCTGTGCTTTTCCAGTGCCACAATCTCTGGCTACTGCATATGGAACGGTATTTTAAAGTTGTTAATATGGTCCAAATAGGTTCATTTTAACAGAATCCTCCAGGTCCTTCTATGCTTTTGGGTTATCTCCAACTGCTGGGATGGTGGTCTGTCTCAGACAATGACCTCCATTTTGTTTCTGTTGCACTTCCACTCTTACTGAAAGAATGGGGATTTTTTTGCTTAATTTCCAATTTTCTTTCTGCTCTACTGAATGCTTTCTCTGAAACCATAGTCAGGAATCACAAGACACCAGGTTATCATCCAATAAATTATTTTGAAATCACAAACTTTCAGAGCTTAGCTCCTTATTCAGGGAAGAGGCCAAGCTCCGAAAGCTTATGATTACATATAAACCTGTTGGACAATAACCAGGTATCATGTGATTCCTGACTTTGTCCATCCCAGTCCAACACTGCCACCACCACATCATGACAACCACAGTGACTTACGTTTTGTAGCACTTTTAGTCTTATAAATACACCAAGAAAATTCAGTTAACTATTATCAGACAAAACTCAACAGCAAACCACATAAAACATTGTAAGACAATCAGCAAAGAGCTTAGTCAAAGTGATCAGTTTTAAAAAGTGTCCTGAAGGATGAAAGAGAAGTGTTGGAAGTGAATTCTAAAGCACAGGAACTAGTAAAGTTCCTGAAGTCACAGCCAGCAATGCTAGAGCAATTAGCATCAAGGATGTTCAAATACATGGAATGTAGAAAACATGGTTAGTATGTTTGCAGTTGACACCAAAATTGGTAGTATAGTGGACAGATAAGGAAGTTATCTCAGATTACAAAGAGGTTTTGATCAACTGAGTCAATGGGTTGAGGAGTGGCAGATGGAGTTTAATTTGGATAAATGCAAGATATTGTATTTTGATAGAGCAAACAAAGGCAAGCATTTGTACAGTTAATGGTAGGGTTTTGGATTGTATTGTAGAACAGAGACACCTTGGGGTTCAGGTACATAATTTTTTGAAATGTTTGTCACAGATAGACAGGGTGATTCAGAAGCTTTCAGCACGCTTGCCTTCATTGCTCAGACCTTTGGGTATAGGAGTTGGGACATTATGTTGAGGTTGTACGTGCCTCTTGGTGAGACCTCTTCTGCAGTACTGTGTGCAGTTCTGGTTACCCTATTGTAGGAAAGATACTATTAACTTGGAGAGGGTTTAGAAACGATTTACCTGAATGTAGCCAGGAATGGAGGGTTTGAGTTACAAGGAGATGCTAGATAACGTGGACTTTTTTCACTGACGTGCAGGAGGCTAAGGGGTGACTATACAAGTTTATAAACTCATGAGGGGCATAGATAAGGTGAATAGCAAAGATTCATTCCCTGGGGTGGAGGGAGTTCAAAACTAGGAGGCGTATTCTTAAGATGAGAGAAAAAAATTTTACAAAGGACATGATGGTCAAGATTTTTACGCAGACAGTGGTTAGCGTGTGGAATGAACTGCCGGTGGCAGTGTTAGATGCAGGTACAGCTTTAATGTTTAAAAAAGCATTTAGATAAGTACATGAATAGGAACGGTTTGGAGTGATATGGGCCAAATGCAGGCAAATGGGACTAGATTAGTTTGGGAGCATGGTTGGCATGGACTAGTTGGACTGAAGGGTCTGATTACATGCTGTATGACACTATGATTCTACAGCTATCCTCAAGAGTTTTGGGTCTGGTGGTGTTTAAACAGATAGGGAGGAAAGGAGAACTTGAAAAAAAAATGAGAATTTTAGAATGCAGTGAATTTTTTGCAAACATTACGAATCATAATTGTGTCAAAATACGTTTTGCTGCAACTATGACAATGCTGTAGCAGCCTGTGTCAATATTGTGTATGCTCTCTCAAATCTTTGAAGTCAAATAGTGTCTTGATGTTTGTTGCTGTAAATTGTTGAGCCACGAAGTATGTATGAGCCAGAAACACGACCCTTCCACCATTCAATAAAGTTTTCTTTGATTTGATTTTAACCTCAATTCTGCAGCCCTTCAGATCCCCAACATTCTTTCATCCACTTGGTAACCATTGCAAACATGTGTTTGAGTGAAATGGAAATTGAGGAGAAGAGGAAAAGCCAGCCATTGTGGGAGTGATTCTTGACCACCTTGCTTGACTGATTTGTAGGATCAACTCATCATTCTTTGTCTTTATTGGACAAACTGCTGGGCCCAAGGGATATAAAGTCAAGAATGAAAGAAGAATCACCAATTGGGTACTGTCATATCTAGTGTTTGACATATGGAAAAAATCATCAGACAGGTATTTTAGAAAATTGATATTGAGCAGAACCAGTCTGATTGGAAACAGGGCACACATCCCACCCAACTTCTAGAAGTAGAGAGCCTACCAAACCAATTGAGAGCACACTATAATATTTGGCTATTGAATCCTTAATTAACGTAAAAATGTTCATGGAATCTGAGAGAGAGTCATAGAGACATAGAGATGGATAGCACGGAAACAAACCCTTCGGTCGAACCCATCCATGCTGACCAAAAATCCCAACCCAATCTAGTCCCACCTGCCAGCCCCTGGCCCATATCCCTCCAAACCCTTCCTATTCATACACCCATCCAAATGCCTCTTAAATGTTGCAATTGTACCAGCCTCCACCACTTCCTCTGGCAGCTCATTCCATACACATACCACCCTCTGTGTGAAAAAGTTGCCCCTTAGGTCTCTTTTATATCTTTCCCCTTTCACCCTAAACCTGTGCCCTCTAGTTCTGGACTCCCCGACCCCAGGGAAAAGACTTTGCCTATTTACCCTATCCATGCCCCTCATAATTTTGTAAACCTCTACAAAGTCATCCCTCAGCCTCCGATGTTCCAGGGAAAACAGGCCCAGCCTTTTCAGCCTCTCTTTATAGCTCAAATCCTCCAACCCTGGCAACATCCTTGTAAATCTTTTCTGAACCTTTTCAAGTTTCACAACATCTTTCCAATAGGAAGGAGACGAGAATAACACGCAATATTCCAACAGTGGCCTAACCAATATCCTGTACAGCCACAACATGACCTCCCAACTCCTGTACTCAATACTCTGACCAATAAAAGAAGGCATACCAAATGCCTTCTTCACTATCCTATCTCCTCTTGACACTCAACAGACACAGCATAAGCTAGAAGAACATAGTCTGCTATTACACACAACCCATTGTTAGCTACTAACAATCTCCATCAATAGCTATTCATTCTCCTAGCCAGATTATTATCCACTCCTTTATCTAGCCAACTGTTCTTCTCTCTCTTTGGCCTCTATCCCTAACATTAAGTCTTTTTCCCCTCTCCCCACACTATCTTCTGCATAAAAACAGACGTTTTCTTAGCTACCATCATGTTCTAAGGAAGGGTTGCCAGACCCCAAATGTTAACTCTGATTTCTCTCCACAGATGCTGCCAGTCCCGCTGAGCTTTTCCAGCAATTTCTGTTTTTGTTTCTGATTTACAGCATCTGCAGTTCTTTCAGCTTTTACTCAAAATATTTTATCAGTTAAGAAATGGTTTTCTTATAAACTAAAAGGAGGTGATCTTCTGGATGTAAGCTTGCTTGGTGAGCTGGAAGGTTCATTTTCAGATGTTTTATCACCATACTAGGTAACGTCATCAGTGGGCTTCCAGTAAAGCATTGGTGTTAGGGACTCACCTTCTATTTATGTGTTTAGATTCCCTATAGTGTGGAAATAGACTCTTCGGCCCAACAAGTCCACACCAACCCTCCGAAGAGCAACCCACCCAGTCCTATTTCCCTACGATTAATGCCCCTCACAATGGGGGGCAACTTAGCATGGTCAATTCACCTGACCTGCATGTCTTTGAACTGTGGGAGGGAACCCACGCAGACATGGGGAGAATGTACAAACTCCACACAGACAGTTGCCCGAGGCTGGAATCGAACCTGGGACCTTGGTACTGTGAGCCACAATGCCACCCAATAGGTTTCCTTATGTTGGTGATGTAAGTTCCTGTGATGTTGTCAGTTCCTATGGTGACCTTAGTATTAAAAAAGCAAGATGTAGAATCAGTTGGGTAGAGATAAGAAAAAGGAAAGGTCAGCTGTGGGAGTGATTTATAGCCCCTCCCTTCCCAACAATAATTACACATTAGGGCAGAGTATGCAGGAAGAACCAAATTGGGTGTGTAAGAAAAATACTGAAATAAAATCTAAAATCTTTAATCTACATGTAGACTGGCCAAATCAGATTGACAAAAGGTTATGTGTAAAATGAATTCAGAGAGTATATTAAAGCCAACAATGAACCAACTATTTAAGATCTGGCGATAAGCAATGAGATAGGATTAATCCATCATGATAAAATAAATGTACTTTTACATCATAATGATCATAACACAATAGAATTTAATGTTCGGTTTGGAGGAGGAGAGTGTGGATCTAGAACTCATGGTTTAAACCTTAGTAAAATTAGTTTTGATGGAATGAAGGTAGAGCTAACTAAAGTGAACTGTAATGCAAGGATGCACCAATAGATTATTAAGGAGATATTTAATAACATTCAAAAAAATTTCTATCTCAGCAAATAAAATAATCTTCAGAAGGATGCAAATTGAGATAATTGATCAAATTGAAAGAAATATTCTTTACTTCTGCAAAGTTTAATGGTAGGTCAAAAGATTTGTTATATTGTAAAAAAATGACCAAAACAAATAAAGAGGGAGCAAGTAGAGCATGAGAGAAAGCCAACCAATAATATAAAAACTGATCGTTAGAGTTCTTGTGAGTATTTGAAGAGGAAATAAGTAACAGAGGTAGTGCTTATTCTCTGGAGAGATAGAGAGTTTGAGGAAATGATAATGGAAAACAATTAAATGACAGACACTTTGAACAGGTATTTTATGTTTGTCTTTATTATAGAAGACTTAGAAAACTTACCACAGATACCTGAAAATTAAGATGTGATGGAGAGGAAGGAATTTAAAGCATTCTCTATCTTTGGGGACAAGGTGATGGAAAAATCATGAGACTTAAAGACTGAAAAGTCCTCCGGACCAGAGAGCACGAATACTAGTAATTTAAAATACGTGGCCTCAGCGTGCACGTATTGGTTATAAACTTCTACAGGTCTTTAGATTATTGAAGGAACTCAGCAGATTGGAAGGTAGCCAATAAAACTGTGTTCATTCAAGAAAGGAGTGAGAAGAAAGCTGGAAACCATTGGCCAATTAGTCCAACATCTACCATCAGGAAGTTCCTAAAATCTAATATTAAGAAGATTATTGTAGAACATTTGAATTGTAATGTGATCAGGCAGAATAAACATACCTTTGTGAAAAATTAAATTGCACTAAACTAATTTAGTTGAGCTTTTTGAGGAAGGAACAAGAAGACGGATGAAGGTGAACCTGCTCTTGGATTTTTAAAGAAACTTAATAAGGTGCCACATCAAAGGTTACTACACAAGCTCTGCAGTAATTTACTCCTACAAGATAAGAGCACTTTGTATAGCAAGTAACAGGTTCACATGGATAATGGACTTATTGACTAACAAACAACATAAAGATGAGATAGATGGATATTTTTCAGGTTATGAACAGTCATGTTAATATAAGAATTAGGAGCTGAAATGGACCACTGTGCTTCTTGAATATGCTTTGCTATTTAATTAGACCAGCCATAATTGTTCCACATTTCCAATAACAGTCACTCCTTTGCATACCAAGAATCTATCAACACCAGTCTTAAACATTTTCAAAGACTGCACTTTCACTGCCTTTTAGGAGAGGGAGTTCCAAAGACTCTCAGCCCCTAAGAGCAGAAATTTCTCCACATCTATATCTTAAATAGCCAAACTGTTACATTAATTCAGTCATGGGCATCACTGGCTAGTCCAGTATTTATTGCCTGTGCCCAGTTGCCCACAAGAAAGTGATGATGAGCTGCCTTCCTAACCTTTAATCCATGAGTTATAGGTAGACCCACAATGATGTGAGGAATGAATTCCAGGGTTCTGACCCAGCGACAGTGTTTCCAAGTCAGGATGGTGAGTGGCTTGGAGGGGAACTTGTAGGTGGCACCATTTATCTGATCCCCTTGTCCTTTGAGTTGGAAGTGTTTGTGGGGTTTTAAGATGTTTTTAAAAAGTCTTGATGAATTTCTGCAATGACTCTTGTAAATGGTACACAACTACTGAACATTTGTGGTGGAGAGAATGAATGTTTGTGGATATTTTGAAAAAGTAAAAACCCTGGTTCTATATTCTCCCACAAAGTAAACCTACTTTCATTGAAATGTAGAAAATATGAGCAGCAACAAGGCATTATTAACATGGTTAATCATCCAATTCAATAGCCTATTCCCGTTTGTCCTCTGCATCCTTTGATACCTTTAGCCCCAAGTGCTACATCCAACTTTTTCTTGAAATCTTACAATGTTTTGACTGTGACTGCTTTCTGTGGCAGTGAATTCCACAAATTTGACACTGTGCGGGTGAAGAAATTTCTCCTCATCTCAGTCTTAAATCGTTTACCCCATATCCTTAAACTATGACTCCTGGTTCTGGGCACCCACACAGTCAGTACTATCCTTCCTGCATCCACCCTTTCTAAATTCTGTTAGAATTTTATAGGTTTCCATGAGATCCTCTCATTATTTTGAATCCCAGCAAATTTAATCCTGACTGACTTTCCTCATACATCTGTCCTGCCAGCCCAGTGTAAGCCTTTGCTCCACTCTCTCTATAGGAAGAGTTTGCTTCCTCCAATAAGGTGACCGAGCCTGCCCACATTGTTCCAGGTGTGGTATCAGCAAACCCTTGTATAATTGCAGCAAATTATCTCTGATTCTGAGTTGAATTGAATTGAATTAGCTTTATTGTCACATGTACTGACATGAGTGCAGTGAAAAGTTTTATAAAAACAGAATCCCTGCAGTGTGAAAGCAGGCAGTACTGACCCTCTGAAGAGCATCCCACCCCCTCCCTGGAATCCTGGATTTCCCATGGCCACTCTACCTAGCCTGCACATCTTTGGACTGTGAGAAGAAACCCACACAGACGCAGGGAGAACATGCAAACTCCACACAGTCGCCGGAGGCTAGAGTCAAACCCAGGTTCCTGCTGCTGTGAGGCAGCAGTGCTAACCACTGAGCCATCATGCCGCCCTGCAGTTTGACTGGTGCAGTTTGTGCAGGCCTTTCTGATCAGCTTGGTTACAAAAAGCATTTCCTTCCCTTAGAGCACCATGTTGTTTTCTTTGAGGTGTCCCTCAAGTCCTCCTAAGAACAGGCGTTACACCCAACTCGTGCAAAATGTAGATATTGCAAATCCAAGGTATCCTAAAACTCCTCAATTATTTCACTGCTGTAAATGAACAGTGTGCCAATTGCTTCAGGGATCATGAAATTGTGTTATCCATAATTGTCTTTCTCACTGCTATTGTACGTGTTGAGATTATGGCTGTTACATTTTTATAATTTTCTGTTACTTTTAAGCTGCCACTTACAGAACCATCTTAGGTACAGAGGTACCTAATTACAGCCCACATGCAATTAGATTCTGTCCACAAAATCCCTGTCAAGACCCCTCAGGATCTCATATGTTTCATTCAAGTTGCCTCTTGAATTCAAGCAGATATACACCAAACCAATCCAACCTTTGTCTAAGACAATCCACTTATTTCCAGATATTAGTCTAGTACCTCTTCTCTGAACTATTTCTAGCACATATAAATCACTCTTTAGAAAAGGAGACCAATACTGCACATAGTACTCCAGATGTGATCTCATCAATGCCCTGTAAAACTAAAGCATGACCTTCCTCCTTTTGTATGCAGCTTCTTTGACAGTAAGCCTTAACATTGTGTTAGCATTTGAATATTTGTGAACCTGCAATTCGTGTAATACAATAACCAAAACTCTTTGCATCTCAGAGCAGTTCAGTCTCACACCATTTGGATAATCTTTTATCCTTTCTATCTTTTTTATTCTTCTTGTTAAGATAGATAAGTTCACATTTTTCCGTAATACAATACATGTATTAGATCATGACCTAAAGTATTTGTCTTTCTACCGAACTAAAACTCACATTGTCAATTCTTGTTTCTTTTCTAAACATCTAAAGAAACTCTTACTAACTGTTTTCACATTTCTGTCTCGTGTTTTCTCATGGACTAATGTTTTTAGATTAGATTTCCTACAGTGTGGAAACAGGCCCTTTGGCCCAACAAGTTATTCCTTATTACTTTTTTATACCTTGTTTTTTTAAATATTTTGTCCAATCTTCTGACATGTCACTTGTCTTTGCACAACTATATGCCTTTTCTTTAAGTTACTTGCTTAATATCTTCTTCAAGTTTCTTTCTTAACCTTTTTGCATCCCTTTGTAGCTTCCTTATATCTTCACAACATACATTAATATCTATTTTTGTGCCATCAGCAAATTTAGTAATCTTACTTTGGCCCCTTTGTCCAAGTCATTTGTCTACATTGTAACACTTTGAGAACAGTACTGATCCTTATGTTACATCATGTCATTCAGAAAATTTCCAATTTAAGTTTACTGTCTGAGTCCTGTTAGTTGGGAATCTTCTATCTGTGCTAATATGTTATTTTCCATACCATGAGCTTTCATTTTCTGCCTTTGATGTGGCACCTTATCAAATTACTTCTAGAAATCATGTACAGTGTTTCTATATAGTCCTGCCTTTATCCACAGCACAATACATCCTCAAAGAATATTAGTAAATAGGTTAAATATGATTTGCACCTGTTTATTAACTCGGTTTGATTACCTTGAAATAAGTGCCTTACTATAACATCTTTAAAAATAGGATCTTATGGTAATGTCTCAGCTTCAGAACCAACATGTCCCCGTTCAAGTCCCAGCTGATCCAATGGTGTGTCATATGTCTGAGCCGATTGCTTAAACATAGCTAATGCCTTTAATAATCAATCCTAATATCTTCCCAATGACAGATGCAAAACTAACTGGCTGACAGCCTCCTGCTTACTGACTTCCTCTGTTTTTGAATAAAGTAGTTGCACTCACAATTTTCCAATCTAATGAAACATCCATGAATCTAGGGACTTTTGTAAAATTAAAACAATGTACAGGGAATTCCGATTTATAAACATCAAAATTAACAAACGCTTGTAGTTACTAATACAATCCTATACAGGGGTGTAATTATAAAGTTGGGACATATAAACATTTCCTCTACTTCCAAACAGCTGTTTTCCATTGTCCTGCATTATGTTCAAACTTGCAGACAAATCAGCTCATGAACAGACTCCAGAACAGAACGCATTCACAACTCAGGGACTGGCTATATGAAGTATATTTCTTATCACTTTCTCTTAATTCCCTAAAATAAAATCCATCAGGATCTGGGAACTTGTCAGCCAGAGCTGCAATAATTTGTCCAGTACTGCTTCTCTGTAATTTTCTTTAATTGTTCTTTCCCTTCCACTTCCAGATTTACAGCTGTCTCTGTGACGTAACAACCATTCTCTACAATGAAGATCGATACAAAATACCTGTTCAGTTTATCTCCTATCTCGCTATTCTCCAGTATTAATCTACCGAACCAACACTCATATTGTCAGTTTTTGTTTCTTTTCTAAACATCTACAGAAACTCTTACTAACTGTTTTCACATTTCTGTCTAGCCTTTTCTCATATACTAATGTTTTCCTCCTTATTACTTATCTGGACCTTGGCTTTTTAAAAATATTTTGTCCAATCTTCTGACATGTCACTTGTCTTTGGACAATTATATGCCTTTTCTTTAAGTTAATCACAGTTAGTTGGTCCTCCTATATTTTTATTTCTCTTTAGAATGTATCTATTTTGTATATTCCAAATATTTGCCACTGCAGCTCCACTGAGCTATCCCTTAACCTATTTTGTTGACTTTGTAATGTGTTAATGAAAACTTCCATCAAAACTGTTCTATACACTTTTGGGGGATGTGGGTGATGTTGGTGTGGTAATAATTAGTCTGTTGTTGACATTTTGTTAGTGACTCTTCCCTTTTTCAATATGGTAATCAGAGTTCCAGAAAGGACAACAATGCATTCAGTATTTTGTGGTCCGTGAGCAGTCTCTGGATAATAATTATTATTATATGTAATAGCAGAAACTACAGGAAATACCCTGCTAGTCAGAGAGCACCTGTGAGTAGAAAGAATTTTTAAAATCTGTCCATTGGATGTGAGCAAACCAATATTTATTACCCATTCCTGTTTGGCCAGAGGGCAATTAAGAAGTATATGCGTTGCAATGGCCTGGAGTAAATGTAAGCTAAATTTCTTCCACCAAAAGACATTAGTGGATCAGATGGGCTTTTACAACAATCAACAGTGACTACATTGTAGCCATTGGGTAGCTTTATATTCCAGATTGTGTTGGATTCAAATGTAACCATTTCCTGTGATTGGATTCAAACCTACGGCCCTAGAACATTACCTGAATGTCTGATTTATTAGTCCAGTGACGTTACCACAAGGCCAATACCTCCACATGATTTGCGATAAACAGGCAACATTAAATCGTCACATTTTTGGCCCATTCATTTGCTACAGAGCTTGGCAATCATGCCACTGCTATCTGCGTTCAGAGAACATTCCTACATGTAATTTATTATCACCCAGGCAGTCACGTGAATAGGAACTTTATTGTAGTCAGTTGGATGCCTTGTCTGTAAGATCTGCTGTTCAATCAAAAGCTGGCAATTCTCAGGTCGTAATAGGGCAACTAAGAGCAGTAGTGTTAGGACAGAGGTGAGGCCAACCCACACCCCAGCAAGATCACATGGCCATTAAGGTCAACTCTGTTTCTCTCAACAGATGCTACCCGACTGGCTGAGCCTATTACCAGCATTTTCTGTGTTTAATTTAATATTTCCAGTGTGTATAGTATTTTCATTTTGTACTACTGTGCATTGTATTCTTTGAATTTAACCCAGTATCTGAAACCTTTGTTGATGTCTAATTATGAGAGAAACATTTTTGAGGGCATTTGGGAGCAGATACATTTGTGTGTGCTGGAAGAGATAATTTCAAGAAATTAATACTGCAAATCAAGAAAGACTTGTACATCTGTTGTGGAAAAAGAATGGTTCAAGAGAAAGTGAAGTCTAAACAGCCAGAGAGGAGTAACTGTAGAACAAAGGTTTCAAATTATGCAAAATTGAATTAGGTTCTGTTGCAAGAATGCAGCATAAGGAAATTCTGAGCATCACTGAATCAACATTAAGAATGCTAAGCATTAGAGAAAAAGATTGTAGACAGTTACACATTGTTGGCGAGCTTGTTTCTGCTAACACTAGAATTAAAAAAATATCAAGGATTGCATTGGTCCGATGTAGTTATTTGTCAAAGTAAGTTATGTATAACGATTAAAGGTATGGCTGACAACTTAAACAGATAATTGGCATCACATTTCACTTCTGCCATAGCTCCACGATTACGGAATAGGTTTGTAGCTAAAACTGCTTCATTAGAAGTAACTTTAGAAATGGTCTGAGCTAAGATTAAAGCACTTAAAAGTAATAGTGCCTCCAACTTGATGCCATTAACCCCAAAGTGCACAGCAAAATAGGGGAGATTGTACATATGCCATTGGCTCTTATTTATTCAATAATTCACAGATTCTGTGTTGCTTCCTATGGATTGGATTGTGGTTCATGTGCTCGTATTATTTAGGAAAGGGAAGAAATTGTATCCTGGAAATTACATGCCAGTGAATTTGACTTGAGTATTAGCTATTAGAGGTCAGTAGTTATAAGGAAATGTAGATCCTGTTTCATTAAGCTAATTAAGTTATTTGAGAAGGTGACCAAAGTGGGGGATTCAAGATAACCTGATTGATGTTTTTTATTTTAATTTCCAAAGTAGCCTTTATAAAGTATCATATATACATATATTAGAAAATAAGTGTAACTCCTAGGACATTTGTACTGAATATATGATTGATTTAAATCATAAAAAGCAGCATATTGGTATAAATCATTTTAAAATTATGAATGTCACAAAAATATGGACATAGATAAGTAATTTGGACCAGGTCATTGGATTACAGGCTGATGAATAAGTTAGCACATTGGCTGGAAGCAGAGGGGAGTGAGGAGTGAGGCTGGGAGCAGAGGAGAGAGAGAGGGGTGAGGCTGGGAGCATAGCAGAGAGAGGGGTGAGGGTGGGAGCAGAGGGGAGAGAGGGGCGAGGCTGAAAGCAGAAGGGAGAGGCATGCA
>NC_057710.1:44619754-44654096 GCF_004010195.1 Chiloscyllium plagiosum | reverse complement strand
GAGCAGGGGGGAGGGCAGTGGGGCTGGGAGAAGGGGGGAGGGGAGTGAGGCTGGGAGCAGGGGAGAGGAGTGAGTCTGGGTGTGATTCTTGATGCTGTGGTCATAAAAAAAAACTTGATTTTGTATTACAATTTTAAGTGGTTAATTGGACAGGTAAGAATGTCATTTGATCAAACTAAAGCAATTACTCCGGATAAAAATTAAAGAGTGTATTCAATAACACACAATTAATGTATCACATTTTATAGATTGTATAATTTATGAAATGATTATTAATAGTATTTAATTAATTATATCTAGGTGGATAAAAGTAAAATGTAGGCCAAATAGTTAGACTAAAGGGTTTGTATCTTTTTCGTTGAATTAAAACGTGTGAAATCTTAATAAGGATTAAGTAGAATATATAAGTTAATCTACTGATTAAAACAAAGTGCTATCATCACACGCTAAGTACCTGATTGATGTGTAACCAGTGAGTGTTTATTTAACATGTTAATTTGTTTTGACTTAATTCTGCTAATTCGAGGTAAGGCAGGAGAGTTTAGTCCCATGAAATACTCATCCTGTTCCATGCTGGAATTCAATATGTCCAGGAAGCATCATCAGTTGGAGTAGCTGAAGTACCAGGATGCTGAATTTCAGCAGTAACTAACATCACTGAACAGCACATTTCGAGAGGTGATCATCTTGCAGCTTATGATGTGCAGGCAGAAAAGATTTGGCTAATAATTAGATGGTCAAAGAGGACAGGGCAGGCTGCACATTAACTCCAGAATGCATCATGGTCTCTGACTAGTGTTTGCTTCTGAAATCTGGTGCATGTGGTGGCTACTGCAGGAAGTGTAGCTGGTGCTAACCCCATAGCACCACTTAGCCATGCAGGGAGGTAGGAGAAATATTAGGAAAGGAATGGTGGCGGGTGATTCTATAGCTAGGGACAAGCCAGGGTGGAGGGTGAATGATCAGCAGTTGTGATCCATATCGGTACCAGTGACATAGGTAGAAAAAGGAGTGAATCCTGAAGAGAGAGTATATGGAGATAGGAAACAAATAAACAAGCAGGACCTCAAATGTATTAGCCCCATATGTTCCCAGTATCATGTTCTAGGACATACTTAAATAAAAGGATAGAATAGATGCATGTGTGATTAGAAAGATGAGGCAGGACATTGGGTTTTGGATACCTGTGTTACCGGGGCTGGGTCTTGGAGATGGGTGACATGTAGAAGACAAGAAATCTAAGACTCAATTCCTCTGGGGGAGGTTTGCTAGTGCTGTAATAGAGGGTTTAAATTAATTGGTGGGGAATAGGCACCAGGTCATAACATAAGAATGGGAAATGAGACACAGAAAAGAGCCATCTTTGGTATTTTATAGGTGGTCTAAATGTAATATAAAATACATGCTTAAGCAGTGTCTTCCATTAGCCAGCTCACCCACCCTTAGACCTACTGAGGACCTGCCCTGTCATAATACTTGAGGCTTGAGAAAGACAGAATGAAGGAGACCAACTTGTTACTTTCGCAACTGTGGCTAAATGGTGGGAAGGAATGGGGGTTATGGACCTTATATGTCCCCCAAGTGCATACTTCCACATTATGCTGCTTTGAAACCCCACTTCCCTCTTGATTCACCTTGTTCTGAATCTCACAACGAGCAAAAATTCTGACTTCCTTGTATCCCCAGCATCACTGGATGATCCTCTCATAGCTCCCTGCAGTCACCGAGTGGTGCTCACTGCTGTATTCATATCATACGTTGCAGGCAAGAATGTAGCGCTGAGACCACAATCTCAATCAGAGTTTAGATCAGAGTGGTGCTGGAAGTGCACAGCAGGTCAGGCAGCATCCGAGGAGCAGGAAAATTGACTTTTCGAGCAAAATCCCTTCATCAGGAATAGAGGCACGGAGCCTCCAGGGTAGAGAGATAAAAGGGAGGGGTGGGAGGGAAGCATGGCCTTGTCAAACAAAGTTTGCGCCTACTCCTGCTTTTAATTCATTCGTTCATCTGTTCTGTGCTTATGGAATCACTCCGTTGTCAGCCAAACAGACAGGGTTGGCACCTCTTTAGGGTAGACTTACTTTCCTTAAGATTTGAGAGGTACAAATCCCCCTTGTGGGGGATGACTCAGCATGTCGTCACTGCAGTAGTAACCCTTTTGAAGCTGACAGGATCAAGACTGACTTTTCTACCCTTGAGGTGAACAGCGTGCTCCTCAACCACCACACCACACTCCATCAAACTAACCCCACAGGGAAGAGAAGGGGGTACTGAGGTGTGTTAAGAGACTTTTATTGAGCAATGTATTTCCAAACCAATGAGGAACAAAGCATTGCTGAATCTGATTTTGACAATGAACTGGGTAAAGAGGATCAAATGTTTGTTGGGGACTTTCTTAAGGAACAGTGATCATTGTATCATAAGGTTTTGATTAGCTGTGGAAAAGGCCAAGGAGCTGTCTGAAGTAAAACATACTTAATTCGTGAAAGGCCAATTTCAGTGACTTGAGAATTGAGAACAGGTAAATTGAAACCAAATATTGGAATGCAAAGCTCAGATCAAACTATGGACTGCATTTAAGAGAAAGTCAGTGTGCAGACAAGGTACAATCTGACAAGAAAAATGAATCATGCAACCAAGCCATCTGCACAATGACTTGGCAAGGCTCTGTCAACAAAACTGTTGTAAAATCTGACTCCAAACTTCTGTCTCTCTAGGACCTGAATATCCGTAATGACCCAGCCTTGACAGCCCTCTGAGGTAAAGAATTCCACAGATTCACCTTATTCAGAGTGAAGAAATTCTTCATTATTTCCATCTTAAATAGGCAACCACTTATTATGAGATTATGCCCTCTGGTCCTGGACTCTCCCAAAAAGCAAAGTAATTGTTCTGCATCTACCCCGTCAAGTCCACTAAGAATCTTGAATGTTTCATTATGGCCTCCTCTCATTCCTTTGAATTCCAATGAGTACAGGCCCAGCCTACTCAACCTTTCTCCATAAGACAGTCTCTCCATACCTGGGCCTAGTGAACATTCTCTAGATTACCACCAATGCAGGTATATATTTCCTTAGATAAGGGGACCACAACTGCATTTCAGTTGGGATCCGACTACTGCCATGTGTAGTTTTTGCAAGACTTCCCTATTTTTATATTCATAAAGCCATAGCATCTTAAAGATGCATAGCATGGAAACAGACACTTCAGTACAATTTGGCAAATGTGAGGACAGCAAATGCTGGAGAATAGAGTCGAGAGTGCGGTGCTGGAAAAGCACAGCAAGTCAGGCAGCATCAGGAATGAAGGGCTTTTGCCCGACACGTCGATTTTCCTGCTCATTGTATGCTGCCTGACCTGCTGTGCTTTTCCAGCACCATACTCTCAACTTCGGTCCAACTTGTCCATGCCAACCAGACATCCTAACCTAATCTACTCCCATTGCCAGCACTTGGCCCATATCCCTCTAAACCCTTCCTATTCATATACCCATCCAGATGCCTTTTAAATGCTGTAATTGTACCAGCCTCCACCACTTCCTCTGGCAGCTCGTTCCATACACACTGTGTGAAAAGGTTGCCCCTGAGGTCTCTTTTATATTTTTTCCCTCTCACTCTAAACCTATGCCCTCCAGTTCTGGACTCCCCGAACCCAGGGAAAAGACTTTGCCTATTTACCCTATTCCATGCCCCTCATGATTTTATAAAGCTCTATAAGGTCACCCCTCAGACTCCGACACTTGAAGGAAAACAGCCCCAGTCTTTTCAATCTCTGCCTATAGCTCAGATCCTCCAACCCTGTCAACATCCTTGTAAATCCTTTCTGAACAGCCAACAAGAGGTGAGGCCATACTGGATTTGGTTCTGGGTAACCTTGGATCGGCGCAACATCGAGGGCCAAAGGGCCTGTACTGCGCTGTATTCTTCTATGTTCTATGTTCTATGTTCTATGAACCCTTTCGAGTTTCACAATATCCTTCTGATAGGGAGACCAGAATTGCATGCAATATTCCAAAACTGGCCCAACCAATGTCCATACAGCCAAAACATGACCTTCTAACTGCTATATTCAATGCTCTGATCAATAAAGAAAAGCATACTAAACTCCTTCTTCACTATCCTATCTACCTGCGACTCTACTTTTCAGGAACCAAGAACCTGCACTCCAAGGTCTCTTTGTTCAGCAATGCTCCCCAGGACCTTACCATTAAATGTATAAGTCCTGCTCTGATTTTCTTTTCCAAAATGCAGCACCTTGCATTTATCTAAATTAAATTCCATCTGCCACTTCTCAGCCCATTGGCCCATTTGATCAATATCCTGTTGTACTCTGCGGTAACCTTCTTCGCTGTCTGCTACACCTCCAATTTTGGTGTCATTTGCAAACTTACTAACTATACCTTCTCTGTTCGCATCCAAAACATTTATATAAATGACAAAAAGTAGTGAACCCAGCACCGATCCTTGTGGCACTCCACTGGTCACAGGCCTCCAGTCTGAAAAGCAACCCTCCACCACAACTCTCTGTCTTCTACAATTCAGCTGGTTCTGTATCCAAATGGCTAGTTCTCCCTGTATTCCATGAGATCTAACTTTGCTATTCAGTCTCCCGTGGGGAACATTGACAAACGCCTTACTGAAGTCCATATAGATCACATCTACCGCTCTGCCTTCATCAATCCTCTTTGTTATTCTTCAAAAAGCTCAATCAAGTTTCTGAAACATGATTCCTTTCTCTTTGAAATAAAGGCAAACATTCCATTTGCCTTACCTATTATCTGTTAAATTTTTGTGATCGTTTCTTGAGATTTCTGCATGAGGATTCATAAACCCCTCTCTGTTGTAAATTACATTTTATCTGCAGGTTTTTTGCTCATTTACTTAAGCCACCTGCCAGGTATACGTATGGTCAGGTTTGTGAATACAGTACATATTTTACCCAACAAGATTGTGAATATGACTATAATTCCCTCAGGATGGGTGGTTAAGGAGTATTCATGGCATGCTAAGGAATGCAAAAAGAGGTTTCCAACCATATTGGTCAGGAAAGTTGATGCACCTGAGAACCTGATATTGAGAATCTAAATTTTAGCCGTCCAACCAATTAAGTTAAATCACTTCACCTTTCTATATGCTCCAGTGGGCCTTGAAGATTCTGTCTAGAGAGACTGAGCACTTGGACATTAATAAGCAAATAGACTTCTATTGAAGTCTGGGGGTTTCACAATCATAAGTACAGAGACTATTCTTTTTTAAACCAGATTTATGAATTATCTGAATTTAAATTTCACCAACTGCCATGGTGGGATTTAAACTCTTGTTGAGACAGCATTGTTCAAAGTCTCTGACTGCTCTAAGTAATATCACTGCTATGCTGCAAGAGGTTATCAACATGAAAAAAAAGTTTCATAATTAAGCAGCACTCTGGCTGAAGAACCTGGATTTGATTATTGGGCGGCACGGTGGCTCAATGGATAGCACTGCTGCCTCACAGCGCCAGGAATCCCCATGTTCTTCCCATGTCTGCGTGTGTTTCCTCCAGGTACTCCAGTTTTCTCCCACAGTGCAGAGATATGCAAATTAGGTGGATTGCCTATAATGTCTAGGGACGTGTCATTTAGGTGGATTAGCCATGGGAGGTACTGGAGTTACAGGGATAGAGTAGGGGATGATGTGCTCTTCAGAGGGTCGGTGTAGACTCAATGGCCTGAACGGCCTGCTTTCACACTGTAGGAATTCTGTGATATCTTTGATTATTTCTAGGGGAGTAGGATATAGACTTGATGCAGTTCACATTCCAAGATCTGTTAACATTGGGAGTGAAAGAAAGATAAAAATCAGGCAGCATTATGGACACTGTTGGTGGTCTGAGATCTGGTAACACTGCCCTCGGAGATTAAAATGCAATCTTTGCAAGCAATTACTTGAGAATTTTGTAATTGGTTCTTGGGGAGTTGAGTGGAGGAAATATTCTTCTTAGAAAAAAATCACAACTGCATACCTGGATATAGACTGCTTGTTTATTCTAATTCTTTGGAATGGTTACTAAATACACGGTTGCTTTAGTGACATTTACAGGTAGTTCTCCTATAATGAACGTTTATTAAACGTGATTTGTTTGTAACACAATTTGTGAATTACAGACCTTTTCTTTAGTAAAGCAAATTCCCATTCACTGTTATGCGATTGCATCCCCGGCACGAGCTGAACAGCAAAACCCAGCCTCAGGGTCCTCCATCTGCAAAATGCAAATTCAGTGTTTTCAGCTAAAACAGGAATGCAATCAGCTCTGCAAGTCTTGAAACTTCGCTTGAAGCTGGGAATTGGATACAACATTTAGAAGGAACTTTATTTCAAACTGGGGGAGAATCTTAAGGAGAACTGGACTTCCACGTCGGCATCACGTGGTCAGTTGGCTCATTAGCTTTCTGGTAAGGAGCTTCATGAAAGGTGCCATGATGTCGGCAGTTATTTTAGTGTTAAAGTTTTACATTCACGATATTATTTCATTAATATATACGATTTGAAGATTTACTTAGGCTGTGCTATTGTTTGTGTTAAGCTAACAACTATTTTTGTTTCAATTTTTGCTGATATTTTTGATGGTTCACCCCAACCCTGTTTTTCCCATAGGCCCCGTTATTTATGTTTCAATAAGACACTGTTGCACAGGAGTGCAACGACAGCATTGTAGGAGAACTACCTGTATTTTTATTTTCAAGTGGCAATGCTTAGCAATTTTTGCAACACCAAGACTCGTTTTCCTATCAGTTGTGATTACCTCAAGAAATTATTTTGGAAATTACAAATGATCTGAGCAATAAATTTTCAATGTTTTAATTCACATCCCTGGTGCTTTGCTGTTTGCGGTGTACATTAATGATTTACACTTAAATTGAGAGGTATGATCAAGAGGATTGCTGGTGTCATTAAAGCTTGGTAGGTTGTTGAATAGTGAAGGGAAAGCCATATACAGTGAGAAGATATCAACAGACTGTCAGGTGAGCAGGGCAGTGGAAAAGTGTGAGCTAAGACACATGGACAGGGTGGATTGGTGGCTCTGGTTAGTGCTGCTGCCTCACATCACCAGAGCCCAAGCTTCAGTTCCAGCCACAGGCGACTGTCTGTGTAGAATTTGCATGTTCTTCCTGTGTCTGCATGGATATCCACTGGCTGCTTCGGTTTCCTCCCACAGTCATTGATATTCAGGTTTTGTGGATTGGCCATGCTAACTTGGCCCATAGAGTCTAGGCAGACTACCTGATGTGCAGGCCAGGTGGACTAGTCATGATAAATGCGGGATGAAGGGGATTGGGGCGGATTGTCTGGGAGGATGTACTCTTCGGTGCAAACTCAATGGACCAAATGGAGGAGCAGCACCGAATGGATTCTATGATTCTGAAACATGGCAAGGGTTTGAAGGGTTGGACCATGGATAGTACTGAAGATAGTGTGTGTAGCCACCGATCTCAGAAGAGAAGGTAGTTAAGAAGATATATGGGATACTTGCCTTTATTAGTCAAAGCATAGAGCACAAGAGCAAGGGCATATGCTGAAACTGTTTAAAACACTGGTTGTAACACAACTCGAGTACTGCTCAGAGTTCTGCTC
Organism: Chiloscyllium plagiosum; assembly: GCF_004010195.1. NCBI lineage: Eukaryota > Metazoa > Chordata > Chondrichthyes > Orectolobiformes > Hemiscylliidae > Chiloscyllium > Chiloscyllium plagiosum. The sequence goes on along the minus strand of NC_057710.1, from coordinate 44,646,486 downwards.
GCCACATTATAGGAAGTATGTAATTGTGTTCAATTGGATGCTGAGAAAATTTACCAGGAGGGCTGAAATATAAGGGACGATTAGATAGGCTGGGATTTCTTTTCTTGGCCAACGAAGATTGAAAAGGGATCTGATGGAGCTTTATAAGCATAGGACATAAGAGTGGAAAGGAAGGCACTTTTAATGTTAATAAGAATAAGTAAGGTAAGAGGTAGATTGCTATGGGGAGAATTGAGTTTTTTTTCACTGGTGATTGTGCGAGTCTGGAGCTCACTGCCTGAAAGTGTGGTTGAGGCAGAGACTCTTGAAACATTTAAGCAGCATTTCAAAATTAACTTAGATTGCTATAGCCTCAAGGGCTAAGTTCCAAAAGTTGGAAAATGGGATTATTTTGGTGAGATCTTTGTTTATTAATGTGGACACATGGGCCAACCAGCCTTGTTTTGTAAATATCTGAGTCTATGAATTCCTGAGAACAACAAATGTGCTTTAAGCTTGATTCTGATTGTTAAATGCCCCCTTACAACAGAGACAGTTTTATGAGCGGCACGGTGGCACAGTGGTTAGCACTGCTGCCTCACAGCGCCAGAGACCCAGGTTCAATTACTGCCTCAGGTGACTGACTGTGTGGAGTTTGCACATTCTCCCCGTGTCTGCGTGGGTTTCCTCCGGGTGCTCCGGTTTCCTCCCACAGTCGATAAAATGTGCAGGTTAGGTGAACTGGCCTTGCTAAATTGCCTGTAGTGTTAGGTGCAGGGGTAAACGTAGGGGAATGGGTCTGGGTGGGTGCGCTTCGACAGGTCGGTGTGGACTTTTTGGGCCGAAGGGCCTGTTTCCACACTGTAAGTAATCTAAAATCTAAAAGCAGGAAACAGAGTGAGCAAGGTAACCGAATGAGACAGGAGCTGAAATTTCACTTTTTTGATAGTAGATCCAAATGTAGTGATTAACTTAGCAGTGTGATTATGGTGGGTTGTATCTCTCACAGTACCCTGGCAGGTTCCTACATGAATACATGTGCATGCCATGAATGCTTATTATACTAAAATGTTTGTAATTGCATCCTACATATTGATAAAGTCAGTGAATGTATATATCTTGCAGCATCTGGTTCATTTTTGTCCAACAGTGGTTTCAGCAGTGTTGTGAATTTGTGTCTGATGCTCGTGATTTTTCTTGTTAAAATCTGTGGCATGGTGGAGGGGAACAGGAGAATGGCAGTTTGCATGAGGTCTCAGGACCAGCACTATTGGTGACTGGAGGTGGTGGAGTGGGAGTTCCATGGAGGAGTGTGAGAGGAATCCAAGGTCAGACAAGAGAGTGTTTTAGGGGCATGGAGGTGTGAAGTGGGCTAGTGTCCTGGGTATGGTGGGAGCAATCAGCCACGTTATGAAAATGAGGGGCTTAAGCATTGATGGTTCATCTCATGCAATATCCTTGCAGCGATTTGAGTCTACCTATGACAGTTATACTCAGTGAGTGTGCTCTCAGACAGTGTCCTTTACAATACATAGGAGAGGGCCAACTTAGCTTACAGGTACTGTCATGTTCCATAGAGTGATGAATACAACACTGGACACAAGCACGACCATTCAACAATGGATGAATGCAAAAATGGAGCATAACTTGACATTTTATATATTGTATTAAACTAAATAGAAATGTTCAGATTGAGGAATTTTGATAGAGTGACTAGGTGGAAACTGTTTCGACAGGCAGGAGGATTGGTAACCAGAGGACACAGATTTATGTTAGATGTCAAAATAACCAAGGGGAGTTGAGTTTGTCTTTAATATATCTGCAATGAGTTATGATGTCTGACAGGCCCTGACTGAAGGAAGATGATTCCAGAGTAACTTTCAAATTGAAATTGGGGCAATACATCTACAGAGAAAAAAAATATTGAAGGGCTTTGGTGAAAGAGGATTAGGTCTAATTACCATTGGCAAATTGTGTCCTGTTCTATTTGATTCTGTGCATTCCAGTCTATATCATAAAAGGAAAAGTGAATAAAATTGCAAGGATTAGATTAGATTACAGTGTGGAAACAGGCCCTTCGGCCCAACAAGTCCACACCGACCCGCCGAAGCGCAACCCACCCATACCCCTACATTTACCCCTTACCTAACACTACGGACAATTTAGCATGGCCAATTCACCTGGCCTGCACATCTTTGGACTGTGGGAGGAACCAGAGCACCCGGAGGAAACCAACACAGACACGGAGAGAACGTGCAAACTCCACACAGTCAGTCGCCTGAGGCGGGAACTGAACCCGGGTCTCTGGCGCTGTGAGGCAGCAGTGCTAACCACTGTGCCACCCTGCCACCCACAAGAAGAAAATTCATTAAAATATGACATAAAAATAACAAGTGTTTTTGCATAACTAGGTAGTACTGCAATTCAACCTGCAGAAAAAAGGCTATGTGGACTTGTGCTTCTAAGTTCAAATTCGAAAATTGCATGTTGCGGCAGGAAAATTATTGATGGATTCATGACACATCACCTTGCTTGAGATTTGTGCTTTAGAGTTTTTCATAACAAAATCATCATCTCTTTCTGTTTGCTTCATTGAACTGATGAATTAGTGGAAGTAATTATCTTTCAATTTGAACCTTATCATAAAATTGCAATTTACTTGATGTACAGTATTTTTGACTGCACTGACAAGCTAATATCCAAACAGCACCAAGACCTTCCCTGAACAAAAAACATTCCTACACTGTTAGAGGTAAATTTTACTCACCCAATGTTATCTCACAGCACTAGATAAGATTAACACAATAGGCACCTATTTAATAAGCACTTTGCTGATTCTTTGTTTGTTTTATTGACCTTATTTCTTTGTTGATGGGCTTGGGCTGCAGTCTTGTAGTGGTGTGGATAGCTGAAAATGTACCCCATCCCCCATTTAAAACAAATGAAAATATTTCCAATTTTAGAAAGAAATATGCATGTTTGAAGGATATAACAGTCATTAAGTGAAAATTGACTGGAATGACCAGGTCATGAGCAAACTATTACCAAAGAGATAGTAAATGACAAACCTTTATGAAATAATTGCAAAATATTCTTTTATGTTGGTGTAAATCTCAGGGAGTTTAGTGAGACAAGGTCGAGGGTGCGATACATGTAAAGTTGAATTTTAAAAATAGCTGTATATCAGATGTACATGCAAGTAAAGTATTATTTCAAGATAAACGATTGTTTTCCTCTAGGGAAGCTGTTGATTTACTCTCTTTCTTGAACAATAACTTAGCTTACAGATTTAACAGAAAAGCAACTTTAATTTCTGGAAATGTCGCTTTCTTATGACCACATTATAATCAAATAACATACAGTAATCTGATTTTTTTCTCTCCTAAGGCATGGTGAGCCAATAGGTATGTTGTTCACATGTGACCTGATACTTTTGACTATTCCTTACCGCATCCCAACCCTCTCTCAGCCAGTCACTGTTCTTTTTCTCTTCACTTCACAGCCATTCTGAGTCGAAGAGTAACCATGCAATATTAGAAGTCAGTTTATCATGCTATATTAAGGCCACTCTTGGATAGTTAATGGTTAACTGAAGTTAAATTGAAGGGGGCAAAAGTGCCCTGATCAGTTCCGACCTGTCGTTAATTCATACTGCTATGCTCAGAGGCTTTTTTTTTCTGACTTGATTGAATATAGTTTAAAGGTTGTTCACCTCTGCTTTCATAACTAAGGAGGATCGCAGTTAGCCCTCATTCCACAGGATTGTGGGAGGAGTGGGGGGGTAAGGGCTGCAGGGAGTGGAGCAGGTGATTGTAGAGGAGATTTGGAATTATAACCCCTGACTGCAGTGAACTTTTGTTCACCCTGGGCAAACAGATTAAGGAGAGCTTTTTTTTAATTCACCCAGTGAGCGTGACCCTTCTACATTAATCATAACGTCAATCGAGCATTTCATACACTTCCTTTGAATAATTGAAATGTATTAGTCCTCAGTCTACACATATTTTCTTTGCCACTTCCAGAAAATATCCATTAAATCTACTGTTGGAACATTTTTCATAATCTAGGATACAAAGAATTAGAAAAGGTCACTGCTCCAAACTTCAGAACTCTACTTCTTTTATGGTATTCCATTGTCAGTGTTTTTGACTTGCTGGGATTTTGTTTTATGCCGTGCTTGGACCTAAAGTCCTGGCATTTCCTTGGAGCTTCTATTATTGTGCAATAGTGCTGCTGGTGTAAGTACAGCAGAAATCTCACACTCCTTGAGAACTCCTGCAGTGGGGACATTCCTTAGGGCAGCATCCTGGAGTCTAACTTCCTTCAACTACACCATCAATGTCCTTCCTACAATTACTGTATCAGATGTGGGAGAGTTTGCTCATGATTACAGTGTACAGTGCCATTCACAATTCTTATGACATGAAACAACACCCACATGCATAGCACAGCATGACATCTGGCTGGTAAATGACAAATAATATGCACGCCACCCATGTGCCAGTGACCATTTCCAACAAGAAAGGCCCAACTGCTACCTTTTGATATTCATTCACAGGGATGTGGGTGTCACTTACTGGGCCAACATTTATTTCTTGTCTCTCTTCAGTTGTCCCTGAGAAGGTGGTGGTGAGCTGCCTTCTTGAACCGCTATAGTTAGTGAAGAAGTTCCAGGCTTTTGACCCCATGATACTGAAGAAATAGCAATATATTTGCAAGGCAGGATGGTGAGTACCTTAGAGAGGAACTTGCAGGTGAAGGTGGTCTCATGTATCTGCTGCCTTGCCTTCCTAAGTTAAAATGGTTGTGAGTTTGGAAAGCGATGTCTAAGAATCTTTAGTTAATTTCCACATTGCTTGTAGATGGTACATACTGCTGCTACTGAGCATCAGAGACACCAAACAAAAGGTGGTGCCAAGTATTTTGAGTGTTCTTGGACCTGCAATCTTTCAAGCAAGTGGGGAGTATTCCATCACACTCCTAATTTTACCACTTTAGATGGTAGACAGGCTTTTGGGATTCAGGCGGCGAGCTACAGGTTGCAGGATTCCTAGCCTCTAAGTTGCTGTTGTAGCCACAGCATTTATACAGTTGGTCCTGTACAGTTTCTGGTCAATGATACCCACTAGATGTAGATAATGGGGGATTCTGTGATGACAATGCATTGATTGTCCAGAAGTGCTGGTTAGATTCTCTCTCATTTGAAATGATCATTTCCTGGCACTTGTGTGGCATGAATGTTCCTTGACTGCAAGTGTAAACTCAGATATTAACAAGAAAAATAGAGTTTGCTGGAAAAGCTCAGCAGGTCTGGCAGCCTCTGTGGAAAAAAAATAGAGTCAAGGTTTTGGATCGAGTGACCCTTCCCCAAAACTCAGATATTGTCCAGGTCTTGCTGCATTTGGACAATAGCTGCTTCTGTATCTGAGGAGTCAGAAATGGTGCTGAACATTGTGCAATCATCAGTGAACATCTTCACATGATGGAGGGAAGGCCATTGCTGAAGCAGCTAAAGATGGTTGAGCCAAATATTAAGCTATTCTGTTACAAAGACAAGCCTGCTTTCATTAGCATATCATTCTTCAAGTGATCAAAGCTGAGATGAAGTCTGAAACTTTTATACCATCAGGTTTACAAGTTATGTAACAGTAATGATATCATGAGCATGTCTCTTAAAGGTTTACTGACACACTGTACCCCATAAAGGAATGCTAATACACGATGAAACATAACACAGCAGATTGTCCATCAGCATCCTAAAAGTTACCATTCATTAAAGTCCATGGATAGGACAGAAGCTGGTATTCTGTGGTGAGTGGTTCATCTCCTGACTCTTCAAAGCATCTCCACCACTCACAAAGAAGAAGTCTGAATAGCATCCAATACTTGCCACTTGCTTGATATAGCTACAATAATCTGACACCATCTGGGACATTTGATCAGTACTCAGTCATTACTCCATAGATGTTAAGTTAAAATCATGGAAGTCCCCAACTAACAACACTGTCAGGTATGTTTGTCAAATGGGCTGCTGAATGTAAAGATAGAAATCCACCTTCTCAAGGCAACAAAGGATAGGATAGGTGATAATACAACTCTTGTCAGCAAGTTTCATAACTTTAAAATAAACAAAAGGGAATGGCTTTGGAATATTGTTCATTCATGGTGAATAATACTGCTGATCTGACCAAGGCTCATAGTCAGGAATTCGGGAAAATAAGAAGTTGAGAGGCAATTCATTTCCATATCCAGTTATGTTCAACAGAGCAGGAAGGTGACCGGATTGGGCGCCCCACATGCTGCTTTTTGGAAACCTTCCTAAAGTAACACCTGGAGAGTGAAGTTATAAACAGTGGTTGGAGATGGGAAGGATATAGATATAAAATTGTGTTGCCTCCTTTACAAGCCGTCACAAAATGCTGTAATTCCTGTAATCTCTTTATTAAATAACTAATGACTGTGCTACGATTAAAAAAGATCTGACTGTTAAATAATCTGGTTATCTGGTTATTTCTGACGATTAGCAAACTGTCAAGTGAAAGAGCAGCATTTTGCCAGCTTCCAAAGATGGTATTGGTTTTCTAATGTCTATTCAGGTGATGCTTATTTATTTTGACAGGTTTAGAGTCATCTAATAACTTCCAAATGTTATTGTAGGGTTTAAGAGTTCTGTTTAGAAAATGAATAAGTGGGGGGGTGGGGAAATAAAAGACTGGGTATGAAGTAGGGTGAGGGCATGAATGAGCTTTTGGATGTGAGTCACGGGAACTTTACGCTGATGTGAAGAATGGGCTTAATGTCTCTGGGAATGGAAGTGAGTCCTTTAACCTTGGCATTGACTTCTGCTCTGACTTCACATTTAAACTATCTCCCTCTCCAGGAGAGCAAGTCTCCCTCTGCCGACATTATCAGGAATGAGTTGACATCTAACTCGATGAGATTGACTTTTTATTTTCCGTACCTCCAAGTGGAAGCTGTAGTCCACTAACTGCTGATGCAATTGAAGCTGAATTGTTCTGTAGAAACCAGAGATTGTGTAGAGGCTCTTACCGTTTGTGTTGCTTAGTGCATTTATAAAGCCATTAGGATTTGACTCTCAGAGAAATCAAAACTGAGAGTAAGTAAATTTATTGATTGAACTATTGGGTGAGCTATCTTAATGCATTGAGTCATACAAATTGCTTTATAATAAATGTATTCATAACTTAGTGTTATTTTTACAAAAACAAAGGTGTACCTTATTTTAAATATATGACTAGTCCAAAAAAAACCCAGAGCATTCAATTCCAATTTTGTTCAAACCTTGTACTGTATATTTTTAAATATAATGTAAATTATGGAATGCACAGCTTTTGCCATCCTGTTAGAAACCCATTTTACAATAAAATGAATCTGTCTGGATATATCAATGGAGTAGGAATTGCATAAAAACGAAGTACAGCATATTCTGGAATTCTGGAATAAACCAGAAAGTTTGGAAAAATTCAGCAGATTTGGCAGCACCTTTGGAGACAGAAACTGAATTAATGTTTCAAGTCCAATGACCTTTCATTGACTCAAAGTTAATGGATTCAAAATGCTAACTCTGTTTCTCTGTTCTACTGCTGCCAGATCTGCTGAGTTTCTCCAGCCTTTTATATCTTACTTAGAAATTGGAATTCCTTTCCACTTCTCACTCTAATAGTGAGCTTATTTTTAACTGATCAGGATGGATTCAGTTTCCGAGTTGTACTCGACTACATTCAGAATGACTTTTGTAAAACAAACACGTTCTTTTTTTATAGATGTTTGCTAAACCATAAATACATCAATATCTGGCTCTCGTGCTAAGCATGAAATAAAAATATTAATTTTCAGTGTCGTTATTTGTCTTGGATGCACTGCATTAAACAAAAACTTGGAGAGTTCTAAACACAATTAGTAGAATGTATTCATGAAATCACATTTACATGCCAGAGGAATTATGTAAACTCAGTCCCTTTTAATTTAAAGGAAGACCCAGTTTGTATATTCTGAGGTCTGTTTTACTTGTGGCATACTCAAAGGCATCAAGTTTTTATAAGTAGTATCTTTAGAATCCACACCATGGGAACAGACTCTTGATTCCCCATTTCCCTCCCAAAAATCTAAAATAGCAACTGAAAATGCTTGAAACATATCACAGAGGTTATAGCTGTGTAGTGACTATTTCATAGATTTCCTACAGTGTGGAAGCAGACCATTCAGCCCACACCAATCCTCTGAAGAGCATCCTACACCCCTACCCTATGGCTAGAGTGTGGTGCTGGAAAAGCACAGCAGGTCAGGCAGCGTCCAAACAGCAGGAGAGTTGATGTTTCGGATAAAAGCCCTTCATCAGGAATTTGTCTAAAACATCGACTCTCCTGCTTCTTGGACGCTGCCTGACCTGCTATGCTTTTCCAGCACCACACTTGCGACTCTAATCTCCAGCATCTGCTGTCCTCACTTTCACCTATTTTCTATGGTTAATCCATCTAGCCTATACATCCATGAATACTCTGGCAATTTAGCACAGCAAATCTACCTAACCTGCACATCTTTGGACTGTGGGAGGAAATCAGAGAAAACCCACACATACACAGGGAAAGTGTGCAGACTCCACACAGGCCATCACCTGAATATGGAATCGAACCTGGGACCTTTGTGCTGTGAGGCAGCAGTGATAACCACTGAGCTATCGTGCTGTGATGCAAAAGGTTAGGAGTTTCAAGTTTATGCACTTGGTGGGGGTTGGTTGGGGTGGTGGGCAAGGTGATAGTGAGAGTCGAGCAGAAGCCCAAAGCAACAGTATTATTTACCAGAAAAGCTAGTGAATTACTAACCTTTTTCACAAGATGGTTGGAATTGAAAACTAAGGAAGTAATGTTTCATTAGTACAGGGTTTTTGAACCTTATCTAGAGCATTGTTTTTAGGCATTGAATCTCATCAGAGATATATTGGCCTTGGAGTTTATACATTGCAGATTCACTAGAATTACATCAGGGAAAAGAGTTTATTATTAGGACAGGTTATAGAAAGTTGGTTTTTATTCCCTGAAGCATGTTTGAGGGTAATCTTATCAAGCTGTTTAAAATGATCCAGGAACTTGATAGAGTATATATGCAGAGAAATTGTTTCCTCCGGATGACTCCGGAACAGGAGCGCATAATCTTAAAATTAGGGCCAGGTCATTTGGGAATGAAATCAGGAAGCACTTTTTCATTCAAAGGATTATGGAAATCTGGAATTCACTCCCCCAAAAGGACATTGATGCTGGGACAATTGAAATTTTCAAAATCAATAGGTCTTTTTGTGTAATGCAAGTGCATCGAGGTATATGAATCAAAGGTATATGGGCAAATGAAATTGAATTACAGCTCATCCGTGAGCTAAAAGAATTTTGGAAAAACGCAGAGGGGCTGAATGCTCATTTTCTGTGAAGTTGACACTTTGTTTAACACCCAGGATCAACTGTGATCTAATTGTGTGGTAATTTCTGACACAGTGTTGGAGCAGTTATGTTGACCATCTCAATTTTAAATTTGCCAGCACTCTGTTTCTGCTGGATAGAGGAGCTTAAATTCACCCCTCAAATCTTGCCTGAATTCAATAAAATCTGTTAATCTGCCAACAAGCATCAGCGGAACATCTAGGGTACAGCTAGATTGTCTTCAGTTGGTTTAAGACTGGAAAACTGCTCGACCAACCTGGTCTGCCATAGGTGTGACTCTAGCGCACACTAGATGGTAGATGCCATTTCAGGTCCCTGAATTGTTCAGGTCAACTAGCAGTCACCCAGATCCAGAAATAAAATGTAAAATGCAACCATGCAACATTTAAAAGGTCACAATGTTACTTAATTCATTTAATTCATGATTGTAAAACCAATGTTAATATATATTTTTATTTTAAATTCAATTGTCAACTAAAGCATCCTGTGGTTCTAGCATTTTCTACACCTATTTCCAGATACTTTTCAGTTGATTCTTTCCACAAAGAATGAGTCTAAATCTGGTCTGGAAATCCAAGCTTATCTGAATTTCTCCTGTTCAGCTGAAATTAAGCCTTGCTGGCTTGGGAATACTAATTTTCTGCTGAATGCTGTATCTTCTAAGATATCAGAGCTGAAGCAAAGCTTGGAGTTGAGCCAGGTTTCCACTGTTAGTATTGATTATGATGGTTATTAACATTTTGAATATGGCTATGAGATAAATACAAACATACATCTAACCAAAACAAGGCCATCATCCCACTCCTACTTGTGATTTGGAGATGCCGGTGTTGAACTGGGATGTACAAAGTTAAAAATCACATAACACCAGGTTATAGTCAAATAGGTTTATTTGGAAGCACTAGCTTTCGGAGTGCTGCTCCTCCACACCTGATGAAGGAACAGCGCTCCGAAAGCTAGTGCTTCCAAATAAATCTGTTGGACTATAACCTGGTATTTGTGTGATTTTTAACTTTGCACATTCCTACTTGTTAATTTATTTTTTCTACAGTCGAGATCAGAATTTTTTATTCATTTGTAGGATGTGGGAGTAACTGGCCAGCCAGCATTTATTGCCTGTCCTTAGTTGTCCTTGAGAAGGTGGTGGGGAGCTCCTTTTTGAACAGCTGCAGTCCACCTCTTGTGGGTTGACCCACAATGCCATTAGGGAGGGAATTCCAGGATTTTGCCACAGCGACAGTGAAGAAGTGATGATATATTTCCAAGTCAGGATGGTAACTGGCTTGGAGAAGAACTTGCAGGTGGTAGTGTTCGCGTGTATCTGCTACCCTTGTCCTTCTACATGGAAGTGGTTGTGGGTTTGGAAGGTGCTATCTCAAAATCTTTGGTGAATTTCTGCAGTGCATTTTGTAGATAGTACACACTGCTGCTACTGAGCATCAGCTGTAGAGGAAATGAATTCTTGTGGATGTGGTGCCATTCAAACAGGCTGCATTATCCTGGATGGTGTCTAGGTTTTTGTGTTGTTGGAGCTGCATCCATCCAGGCAAGTGGGAAGTATTCCATCACACTCTTGACGTGAGCCTTGTAGATGCAGGAAATTGGGAAGTCAGGAGGTGAGTTACATGCTGCAGTGTTCCTAGCCTCTGGCCTGCTCTTGTAGCCATTGTGTTTATGTGGTGAGTCCAGTTGATTTTCTGCTCAATGGTAGCCCCAGGATATTGATAGTGAGGGATTGAGTGATGGTACCACCATTGAATATCAAGCGATGGAGTTTAGATTTGTTGGTGATGATCATAGCCTGGCATTTTCACATCATGATTTCCACATCAATTTGGTGTGGAATGGATTGCTAATTTTATTAGAAATACTTTCATAATATAATTCTTGGGCAATGTAAACATATTGTACAACAACATTGGTAAGTTCCTCTAAATGGTTGGTTCCCACCAATTTAAAATTATCATTCATTTATTGAAGAAGCCATTTCAAAGAACAAAACAATTTAGTGTTGGGAAGCACAAAGGTTTGAAGAGGTTACGAGTTGAGATATTTGTGGTGTTTCTATGATTTGAATTGAATGAGTTATTGTCACTTGTATTTATCAAATAAATGGTGAAAAGTGTAATGTTTTGCCATGCTCTCAATAATTTACAGAAGATATTAAGATATAGGACTGAAATTAAGATATAAGACTTAAATATAAGTAAAAGCAGAGTTCATCTTCCTCCCTTCTTGTGCTCCGCTGAACATCCGTGGGTTGGAGGAGGTATCTGTTGCTGCTGGTAGCAACACTTGGAAGCACTAAGAGTCGCAGTTTGCTGGACAATGATTTCTGATCACTATGGGATGTGGAGGGGTTGGAAGAAAGGTGAAAACCATTTTAAAACTAGTTGAAAATCAGTGAGATGTATTCATAGCTGCTGAATTGTTTCTTGTTGCTTCTAGGTCGAGGTAACAGATGTTCCATTTCATACGATTACTGATGCATATATGGGAAAAGAACACATTATACAAGTTGCTGCTAAGGACAGTGAGGTTGGCACTTGGAGTGAATGGAGTAAAGCTGTACATGCTACGCCATGGACACAACTGATGCCCACGAATGAGCCTGAAAAGAAACCCAACAATGGTAATGGAGCTGTCAGATTCTTTGTTTCATACCTCATCCGAAGGTCTAGCGAAGCTTTAACATGACAAACATTGGCAGCAGCCTTAAAATTATGTCTTTGGTGAAAGAGAGAGAAATTTGCTGGTGTCTACCATTGGTGCAGCTGTATGTGAAAATGTCTTTATGTGTGCGTGTGCGCATGTATACATGCATGCTTACGTATACCTAATTTTTTGAAAACTTCATTCACAAGCTGAGGGCATCGCTGGCTTGATGGGCAGCATTTATTGCCCATCCCAGAGGACAGTAAAGAGTCACCCACATTGCTGTGGGTCTGAAGTCACATGTAGACCAAACAAGGTAGGAAAGCACTTCCCTTCCCTAAAAGACATTAGTGAACCAGATGGGTTTTCCCAACAATCGATATGGTCATCTGTAGATTCTTAATTCTAGATTCTAATTTTATTAAAATTGCACTATCTGCCATGGTGAGATTCAAATTCAGATCCACAGAACATTATCTGTCTCTCTAGATTAACAATCCAACGATAATACCACTAGGCCATTGCCTCCCTGGAATACATTACATGATATTTTTAAAAATATTGAACAATCAAAAATGCTATTTTAAGACCTGGCATTAAATTTATTCTGTGTGTTTGCTGTTCTGATTAATAGCACTTACTCAGAATGGAACCTGAGATTTTCCTAACCATTGTAGTTTAGTGGCATGATTGACCATAACAACACACTTATTAGGAGGACTTTTCGTCTATTTTACCAACATAAACTGGGTGGGGGACTTGGTAAATTCTAAATGATATGCTTCCTTTTGCATCCTGTGGCCTATTTCAACAGTTTCTTTTTATGAATGGTTGCAATCGCGTCTGATTGAGTTAGGAGACACATGAATGAATGTAAGTTTAGATGGTGAGTAATATCATTCGTACGCAATATAATTTTCCGAGTGTCCATGTGGGACAATTATATTAAGACCCAGTTAGATATTGCAAGCACACAGTAGAGACCCCATCTCATCAATATAAAACCTATCTTTGTGATCCTAGGGTAAGGAGCAAACACAGAAGCTGCTGGAAACAGTGGGTCTGGCAGCATCTTGAAGGGCTACTAAACCTGAAACATTAATTCTGCTCTCTCTCCAGAGATGTTGACATATCCGCTGAGTTTTTCCAGCAGTTTCTGTTTCTGCTTCTGATTACCAGTATCAGCAGTTCTTTGGGTTTTTTTTAATCAAAAAATCACACGACCAACAAGTTTATTCAAAAACACATGCTTTTGGAGCCTTCTGTAGCACCTGAGAAGGAGCGAGGCTCCCAAAGCTTGTGTTTTCAAATAAACCTGTTGGACTATAAGCTGGTGTCGTGTGATTTTTGACCTTGTCCAACACCGGCACATCCACATCGTGGTTTTGTTTTGTCTAGGGTAAGGAGTGTTCACCCAAACTCCATAAAACTTTGATTTGTTGCAATCATAAGCATCTCCCAGCCTGCAATAAAATCCCAATCACAGTGATTTAAATAGCTGCTGGCCTAGGCTGCACAATTCTCCCAAGCAACAATTTGGCAAGCTACCTCTGAATGCCATTTCAAGCAAGCGCTTTATTGGCAGAATGTGTCCAAGACCCAACCTTTATATGGTTTGAATCTCACAATGCATGCAGCCCAGGGGATTGCCTGTATGTCCCATGCAAGTGTCGTCACCATCATCGTCAGCACCACCTCACTGCCTCCAATTGGGTGTACAATTACAATTTCTTTAAAAATTTAAATAACAAGTTGAAAGGTGCAGCACTGTACAAGATGGGGATTTGCTGTAATGATTGATGTTAATTTGGATAGAAATTAGGTTCAGCGTGTTGGGGAAATGCATGAGATTGGAATAGAACTGGTATAGGAACAATGGACAGAGTGGCCTGTTTCTGTGCTGTAACAATCTCGTGTTTCTGTGAGTTGGTTATTGCAGTTGCTCGCAAATCCTCTGTTGGACTTCAGAGCGAGTGTGTTTTTCCTGAGAGATTCAGTAAACCGCTAAATAAATGAAAGTTGTGCTTTAGCTCCTAACATGGGGCTCACATTACTGGGGTAATAAAGAAAGAGAAAAATAATCATGCTGCAACAGATTATGTGGGGCTGTATAGCATGCTATCCTAGATGCCCAGTCATCATTTCTAGTTCATGTATCACAAAATCCCAAAAACATGTAGCAATCTAATCTATTAATGGTGGTGATGGCGATTGAGAGAAATGTTGATCAGAACACAAAGAAAGCGTTTTGCTTTCCTTTTTATGGTACCATGTAGTCGTTTAAATTTACGCCCACTGTAAAATAGGACACCTCCAGTAATGCAGCACTATTCCAGTACCATAGGCAACTTAAATTTATATGAGCCTAAACCTGGAGTGAGACTTGAACTCATGACTTGAGAGGCAATAGCAACAGTTATTCAGATACTAAAAAAAGGATGTTGTTGATTGAATGAATCTTTCATTGCTTTGACAGTTTCAGAACCTTTTCATAGTACAACTCCAAGTGTTAGAGCCATTGGGCCAGGGAACAGTTCTGTGAGAATGGAATCATCCGCGACACTGTTCCTCAGCATAATCGTGATTTTATTTATCTGGTAAGATGCACTACTCTTTTACTTTCTGAATTATATTTTCATACAAAAGATACTTGCAGAGTGAAGCTATTATATAATCTTTCAAGCAAATGTTCCAATTATGAGTTGAGTTGCAATTTTTGGAACAAGTACAATTCCTGCATTGTGGGTGTAACTTTAATAGTGTCCCTGACCTTGACCTTACATTTGGCAATCTTGGCACAGAGATCGACGTAGCTGACATTCTTCATCCATTACTTGGAATGAACAAACTTTCCAGCTGGCTGTCAATCCAGAATGACATCTGACATCTGTGTTTCAGTTCCCACCATACATTGCTGTCATACAGAGCTCTGTATGGGGATGGGAAAGGAGGGGCTAATTCATAAAGGTTAGCTTTTAATTTACTGATGTGCTGACAACTATATAGTTGACTTTGCTGACAGGTTGCTTAAGTAAGAATTTTTGAAGGGTGAGATTGAAATTTTGCACTAGCAGCTGGAAAGTCTGTTTGCCTGCAGTATCGCACACCCCAATCCATTTTCAAGAAGGACAGCTTGCTGCAAAATAGCCACCAATTGAATTACATAAGAAGCCGATGAAGGCCTCTCTCCCATGATGATTGGAATTTTCTAGATGGCAAGCACGTCCAACACTGCAAGACCAACATTTATTTACTATCTCAAAGTACCCTTGAAATTAGCAAAGCACATGGTGAACTACTTTTATACAGATATAAAAGATTAATGAGGTTTGTACATTGAAAAGATATTGTTGAATACCATGAATTGATGTTTACATAAGTATGGATTGCCAGCCAAATCTCTAGAGTTGCCAACTATCATTTTAATCAATATCATCCACCTTAACAACGTAATTTGAAAGACAAGTATTTGAAGCTGTGAATGTGGTCCTCTTCCAGTATAAAATAACTGTTGATCACGTGAAGCTCATTTGTTCTATGTATTCTGGTTTTTCTGGAAGGTTATATTTGTTACCAGCTATTTGCCTTGATAGAATGATGTTCAGCCTTCTTTTGTAGATACTGCTACTGGTTTTCATATGCTAGCATGAGGGCCTGCCTGAGAATAAAAAAAAGGTTTATGTTTAAATCAACATGATGTGTAACTTGATGGTGATGACATTCCCACAATTTCACTTCCCTTGTCTTTTATGATAACCTCTAAGATGCTATTGATGTAGGATTTGCAAATTGCTACAGTGCAACTTATACAGATGCCACAATATTCTGATGATAGAGTAGGTGGACGTTCAACCTACAGTTTTTAGAGGCTTGTGGTGACAGTCAACAGTATTGTTTGACCTCAAAACCATCTCGAGTGTGGCTGGAGCTCCCCCATAATTCTTTAAACAGCCTCTAATCTTAATCATAAAATTCCTACTGTGTGGAAACAGGCCATTTGGCCCAACAAGTCCACATCGACCCTCTGAAGAGTATCCCACCCAGACCCATTTCCCTCTCCTATTACTCTACATTTGCCCTGAATAATACACCTAACCGAAATATATCCGAGTACTATGGGCAATGTAGCATGGCCAGTTTACCTAACTTTCACATCTTTGGGTTGTGGGAGGAAACTGGAGCACCCAGAGAAACCCATGCAGACACAGGGAGAATGTACAAACTCCACACAGTCACCCAAGGATGGAATCAAACCTGGGTCCCTGCACTGTGAGGCAGCAGTTCTAACACTGAGCCAATGTGCAGCCAACAACCATATAGTTGATCTGGCTGGTTCAGCTGAGTGTATATTTAATGGTTACAAGTTGGACATCAGTTTTGCTGGAATTCCTTGGTAGCCTACTTGGTCAAAATCCTGAAATGATTACCTCTCCTTGTGTGTTCACTACTTGTATTTATGGCTAGATCAGTGTCATCATGAACTGAGTAGCTCTGGTGGAAAAGGTTGGAGAACAGTTTAGGAGCTATCTGATGAAAAACATTTTAATTGTTTTACTGATAGGAAAGGCCAGCACAGCAATTCATATATTCCAATGTTATGGAAAGATTATACCTCAGCAATGTTCCATGAATAGATACCAGTGTTGTAGAGTAGCCAGAGAGGTAACTGTTGAAGGCTTTCAAATACTTTTGTCTGATGCTCCTGATAAAAATTATGGTATGCACATATGCCCAGTTGATCTTTGTGCCTTTACTCAAGTCTCGCTCATGCCATATTTCATTGTCAGTAATAAATATAAACCATAATAAGTCCATTCAGTGCTTCTCAAACATTCTTGAGCTTTCCACAAATTCTCAGAATTTCATGCCCATATGCCCAGTTTAGAGGAGAGTGGGTGTCGTAGTGAAAAAGTATGGAGCTGGAAAAGCACAGCAGGTCAGGCAGCATCCAGGGAGCAGGAGATTCGATGTTTCGGATGCTGCCTGAGCTGTTGTGCTTTTCCAGCGGCACACTTTTTGACTGACTCTCCAGCATCTGTTGTCCTCACTTTCTCTTAGTTATATGGGAGAGCGAATTCAACATGGGGGAAAGTGAGCTCTGAGGCAACATTGGCAAGGTAGGTCCAGCAGCAAAAGATGATGCCTAAGGATCAATGATTTTGTCACATTGGTTGAGTCTGGCGGTAGCAGAAGGGCATCACGGCAACATCAAGTTGGACCACAATGAGAGATTCCCAGGATAGTGTGGAGGTGAATTGGCCCAGCAGTGAAAGATGTTGCCTGAGGATTGTCAGCATTGACATTGATTGGGTCTGGCGTCAAGGGCAGTGGGGCGGTGATGGTTCTGAGCCGGCTCAAAACTCAAACGTAGATGGACTTCTCTGTAAGCTATTCTTTTCTCTTATTCTTAAACTATCCAAATGGTGCCGTATTGTGGCGACAAATGAAAGCTTTTTGCTGTATTTTCTTGTATTTCTCAGTCTAAAATACATGTGACAACAAAAATTATTCATTAATTCAAGCTGATAGTTCATATTGGCAGAAGTTTTGCTGTCTTCCTTCAGTTCTGTTTGGCTCTTATTCTCTCCATTTTCAACTCTGTTTGATTTCTTTCTCTCTTCTTCTGGAACCAGGGGATTGCATGTCAGTAATTTGCTGTTTGGATTTCCTGAGCAGAAAGCCAGCACGTATACAATGGACTGATGGTCTCCTGTACTTAATGTTGTCTTTTTCTCTAACTTTTGTTTCCCTTTTTTCCTCTTCCTTCTCTCCACATTTTTCCTATCTTGGTACTTTCCAGAATTGTAGCAGATCTGGTGAGCAAAAGCTTGGGCAGAGAGAATTTCTAAGTGTCATAAAGTAAGAAAGTAGGGTAATGAGGTGAAAAGGTAAACAGAATGTGTTCCAGAGCTTAGTTTCTAGGCAACAGATTTTGAGGAGTGTAAATATGTTGCTTTAGAGACTTGTGGGGTTGGAGCAGATTACGGATATAGGGATTTAATGAGAAATTTGAAACCAAGCCATTGCTTGACCAAGAGTCAATGCAGGTCCGCAAGCACAGGGTGAAAGGGAAAGAGTACTCGCTGTGAATTTAGACACATCATCAGAGTTTTGGATGACCTCAACTTGACAGATGCTGGAATATTGGAGACCCATTCACAAGTGTATTGGAATCATTTAGTCTGGAGATAGTTATTATGTCTGGACTCAGTTATTACATTAAGAGAGCATCATGGAGGTATCAAGGGAACAAAACAGTTTTAATCAGGCAGCAAGCAGTGAGAGAGATATTGAAAAGGCCACGGATTGAGATTATTAAAGAAACCAGATTGCAAGATGGTAAAGCAATTGGAGAGTAGACCACTGGAAGAGCTGCAGAGATGACAATAAAGAAGAAGTGAAATAGGTTGCTGAAGATTAGTTGTGGTCATTTTTGCATGGGATATTCCAGTTCCTTCCAGGCAGAGATTGTGCCAATGTTATGACTCAAATCGCCACTTAAATGTCACATTAATTTATTCAATCAAAATTTGTAAACATTTATCCTAAAAAGTATCTTCACAAATTTGACATGACGGAAAATGAATATGTCTTTGTATTGTTTACTTTAGTGATCGAAAGGGATAGGTGTATACCACTAGGTAAGAGTTACAGCTGGGGAAAAGGCAATTACAATGTGATTAGGCAAGATTTAGGAAGCATAGGATGGAGAAGGAAACTGCAGGGGATTGGCACATGTGAAGCTTATTCAAGGAAAAGCTACTGTGTGTCCTTGATAAGTGTGTACCTGTCAGGCAGGGAGGAAGCTGTATAGTGCGGGAGCCGTGGTTTATGAAGGAATTGGAATCTCTGGTCAAGAGGAAGAAGAAAGCTTATGTTAGGATGAGATGTGAAGGCTCAGTGAGGGCGCTTGAGGGTTACTAGGTAGCCAGGAAAGACCTAAAGAGAGAGCTCAGAAGAGCCAGGAGGAGACATGAGAAGTTGTTGGCGGATAGGATCAGGGTAAACCATAAGGCTTTCTATAGGTATTTAAGGAATAAAAGAATGACGAGAGTAAGATTAGGGCCAATCAAGGATAGTAATGGGAAGTTGTGTGTGGAGTCAGAGGAGATAGGGGAAGCACTAAATGAATATTTTTCGACAGTATTCACTCTAGAAAATGACAATGTTGTTGAGGAGATTTCTGAGATACAGGCTACTAGACTAGGTGTGATTGAGGTTCACAAGGAGGAGGTATTAGAAATCCTGCGGAGTGTGAAAATAGATAAGTCCCCTGAGCCGGATGGGATTTACCCTAGGATCCTCTGGGAAGCCAGGAAGGAAATTGCTGAGCCTTTGGCATTGATCTTTAAATCGTCATTGTCTACAGGAATACTGCCAGAAGACTGGAGGATAGCAAATGTGGTTCCCCTGTTCAAGAAGGGGAGTAGAGATAACCCTGGTAATTATCGACCAGTGAGCCTTACTTCAGTTGGTAAAGTGTTGGAAAAGGTTATAAGAGATAGGATTTATAATCATCTAGAAAAGAATAATTTGATTAGGGATAGTCAGCACGGTTTTGTGAAGGGTAGGTCGTGCCTCACAAACCTTATTGAGTTCTTTGAAAAGGTGACCAAACAGGTAGATGAGAGTAAACTGGTTGATGTGGTGTATATGGATTTCAGCAAGGCGTTCGATAAGGTGCCCCACAGTAGGCTACTGTACAAAATGCGGAGGACTGGGATTGTGGGAGAAATAGCAGTTTGAATCAGTAATTGTCTTGCTGAAAGAAGACAGAGGGTGGTGGTTGATGGGAAATGTTCAGTTACCAGTGGTGTACCGCAAGGATCGGTGTTGGGTCCACTGCTGTTCGTCATTTTTATAAACGACCTGGATGAGGGCGTAGAAGGGTGGGTTAGTAAATTTGCAGGTCGGTGGAGTTGTGGATAGTGACGAAGGATGTTATAGGTTACAGAGAGACATAGATAAGCTGCAGAGCTAGGCTGAGACGTGTCCGCATTAAACTCCATTTGACAAGTGTGAGGTAATTCACTTTGGTCGGAGTAACCGGAATGCAAAGTACTGGGCTATTGGTAAGATTCTTGGTAGTGTAGATGAGCAGAGAGATCCCGGTGTCCAGTACACAGATCCTTGAAAGTTGCCACCCAGGTTGACAGGGTTGTTAAGAAGGCATATAGTGTTTTTTAGCTTTTATTAATAGAGGGATCGAGTTCCGGAACCATGAGGTTATGCTACAGCTGTACAAAACTCTAGTGCGGCCGCACTTGGAGTATTGGTTTCCTCCCACAGTCCAAAGATGTGCAGGTTAGGTGAATTGGCCATGCTAAATTGCCCGTAGTGTTAGGTAAGGGGTAAATGTAGGGGTATGGGTGGTTTGCGCTTCGGCGGGGCGGTGTGGACTTGTTGGGCCGAAGGGCCTGTTTCCACACTGTAAAGTAATCTAATCTAATCTAATCTAATCTAATCTTAATAGAGACATATAAGATAATCCAAGGGTTAGATAGGGTGGACAGGGAGAGCCTTTTTCCAAGAATGGTGACAGCGAGCACGAGGGGGCATAGCTTTACATTGAGGGGTGATAGATATAGGACAGATGTCAGAGGTAATTTCTTTACTCAGAGAGTCGTAAGGTTATGGAATGCTTTGCCTGCAACAGTAGTAGATTTGCCAACTTTAAGTACATTTACGTCGTCATTGGACAAATAAATGGATGTACATGGAATAATGTAGGTTAGATGGGCTTCAGATTGGTATGACACGTCGGCGCAACATCGAGGGCCGAAGGGCTTGTACTGAGCTGTAATGTTCTATGTTCTATGAAAGCTCTGAATTCCTTTTAACTGTAAAGTGTTATCTTTGTTGATACTTCTCAGTACAAATTTGTTAAAATGCCCAGTGGATTAAAAGCATCGGTGGAAACTGCATGTTATACTTGTGAGAAAATAGTTATGCAAGCAGTTGTTGACAATGCTGCTATGCCATTCTGCAGCTGATTACATTCCAGTAAAGTGTTTTTTTTTGTGTGTGTTGTACAAAACACAGCTGCAGCAGCTGGAGATCTGTTTGGAGAGGTTCGACAGCCAAAAATGTTACAATGGCTTTTTGTCAAAAGTACACACAGGTACAGCTTCAAGTTATTCATTCTACATTAATTCTTAAAATCAGCTCAACAATGGCAGGGGGTCAGAGATCCCATAGTGCAACATGGGATGTGGTGGCCACCATTCCGAGTTATATATCACCATTATTTCACTGTCACTGCTTCAGAGCCTTGGAAGTCCCTCCCGATGCTGCTGAGAGATCATCATCATCAAAAAGACTGCAGTAGTTCACAAAGAAGATCTATTTCTAAGATTTCAGGATAATTAGAAATAAGCAAAATAAAGCAACCTTTTTCTTCAGACAAAATTTATATTAGAGCATTCAAGACTCCCATGGTACCATATGCCTAGCTGCCTAGAGGCAAAGCTATGTCTCCCAAAGCAGGGCATCCATGCAGAAGGTAAGGTGTTGGGGAAGGCCTGGATTGTGAACCTGCAGGGTCCACCTTTTCCAGCCCTCAGAATGTTTTGGAAGTTCAATGACAGGGGTATACTCAAGATGTAATGGCCCATACCCTTCAAAGAGGAAACACATTAATTTTTCTTAGATTAATTATTGAACTGCTACTTTCTTTTAAGTGAAGTCTTTAGGATCAGTTTCCAGCTTATTTTGGCTGCCTGAAGGTCTCCTAACTCCATGGCCAGACAGCCACTTTCAGTTTTGGTGGCCTGGTTCTTGTGCCAAGCAGCCTAGCTGCAAGACGACGGATATAAGTGCCCCCCACTGACATTTAAAACAAGACAAGTGATGGTCAGCCCTTCAACCAGGAAGCACCTATTTGATAAGCTTATGAAGGTACAGACAGAAGAAGACTGGCTGGTCCATCAAGTGTGCTCCAAACTTCACATTTTAGTTCATTTACTTAAATAGATGAAACATTGAAGACAATATCTTTCCGAGTTAGGATCATGTGCGACTTGGAGGGAAAGATACAGGTTGTTGTATTTCTGTGTGTGTACTAGCCTTGCCCTTCAATATGGTAGAGGTCGAAGCTTGGAAGGTGCTGTTGAAAAGGTTTTGGTGAGTTCCTGCAATACATATTGAATATATGTATTCACAGCGGCATGGTCTCAGTGGTTAGCCCTACTGCCTCACAGCGCCAGGGACCCAGATTTGATTCCAACCTTGGGTGACTGTCTGTGTGGAGTTTGCCCGTTCTCCTTATGTCTGCGTGGGTTTGCTCCAGTTTCTTTCCACAGTCCAAAGATATGCAAGTTCGGTGAATTGGCCGTGCTAAATTGCCCATAGTGTTCAGGGATGTGTAGGTTGGGTGCATTAGTCAGGGGTAAATGTAGAGTAATAGGGAAATGGGTCTGGGTGGGATTCTTTTCGGAGGGTCAGTGTGGACTTGCTGGGCCGAAGGCCCTTTTTCCATACTGTAGGGATTCTTTTCTTTAAATATGGTACATAATAAGACCATAAGACATAGGAGCAGAAGTAAGGCCATTCGGCCCATCGAGTTCACTCCGCCATTCAATCATGGCTGCTGGGCATTGCAACTCCACTTACCGGAATTCTCCCCATAGCCCTTAATTCCTTGTGACATCAAGAATTTATCAATTTCTGCCTTGAAGACATTTAGCGTCCCAGCCTCCACTGCACTCTGTGGCAATGAATTCCACAGGCCCACCACTCTCTGGCTGAAGAAATGTCTCCGCATTTCTGTTCTGAATTTACCCCCTCTAATTCTAAGGCTGTGTCCACGGGTCCTAGTCTCCTCGCCTAACAGAAACAATTTCCTAGCGTCCACCCTCGCCAAGCCATGTACTATCTTGTAAGTTTCTATTAGATCTCCCCTTAATCTTCTAAACTCCAATGAATACAATCCCAGGATCAACGGTGTTTTTATATTCCAACCCTCTTGAGATAATTGACAACATTGCATTTGCTTTCTTAATCACGGACTCAACCTGTATGTTTACCTTTAGAGAATCCTCAACTAGCACTCCCAGACCCCTTTGTAGTTTGGCTTTATGAATTTTCTCACCGTTTAGAAAGTAGTCCATGCTTGTATTCTTTTTTTCCAAAGTGCAAGACCTCGCATTTGCTCGCATTGAATTCCATCAGCCATTTCCTGGACCACTCCTCCAAACTGTCTAGATCCTTCTGCAGCCTCCCCACTTCCTCAGTACTACCTGCCTGTTCATCTAACTTTGTATCATCGGCAAACTTCGCTAGAATGCCCCAGTCTCTTCATCCAGATCATTAATATATAATGTGAACAGCTGCAGCCCCAACACTGAACCCTGTGGGACACCGCTTGTCACCGGCTGCCATTCCGAAAAAGAACCTTTTATCCCAACTCTCTGCCTTTTGTCAGACAGCCAATCCTCAATCCATACCAGTAGCTCACCTCGAACACCATGGGCCCTCACCCATGTTTCCACCCATGTCATAATGTTTCCACTGAGAATCAATGCTGGAGAAGATGAATGATTATGGTGGTGGAGGGGTTGCCAATCAAGCAGGCTGTTCTTCCTGCATGCTCGTGTCAGGCTTCTTGAGTGTTCTTGGAACCACAGTCTTCCAAGCAAATGGAAACTGGGACAACACTACTATCATAGGGCAAGCCAGACAGAAAACAGCCAGGGAATTCCTAGAGGCATGGCATTCATCCACAAACTCCATCAACAAACACATCGACCTGGACCCAATATACCAACCACTACAGCAGACAGCTGAAACTGACAACCGGAAGCGGCAGGGACAGACCACTATAAACACTGGAGGAAACATCAAAGAAGCGCTTCACAGGAGGCTCCCAAGCACTGATGATGTCGCCTAGCCAGGGGACGAAACGTTTGCAACAAAAACTTCCAGCTCGGCGAACAGAACCACAACAACGAGCACCCGAGCTACAAATCTTCGCACAAACTTTGGAAAGTATTTCATCATCCTCTTGCCTTGTATCTAGTATATGTTGACAGACTTTGGGAAGTCAGGAGATGGGTTACTCACTGCAGAGTTTTCTAGTCTTGTACTTGTGTTTAGTTGGCTGGCCCAATTAAACTTCCATTCAATGACAACCCTCAAAATGCTGATGTTGAGGGGATCAGCAACAGTAGTGTTATTGAATATCATGTGAGTATGGTCAGATTCTCTCTTGAATTGTCCAACCTGTTCATCTTCCTTACCACCTATCTGCTCCACCCTCCCCTCTTACCTATCACCATCACATCGCACCCTGCATCTATCTTTTGCCTTGCCAGCTATTTTCCTCCCCAGCTCCACCACCATCCTCCTATTTATCTCTCAACCCCCCTCCCCCACCCCCAACATTCCTGAGGAAGGGCTGATGCCCAAAACGGTGGTTAAAACAAGGACTGCAGATGCTGGAAACCAGAGTCTAGATTAGAGTGGTGCTGGAAAAGCACAGCAAGTCAGGCAGCATCGGAGGAGCAGGAAAATCGACGTTTCGGGCAAAAGCCCTTCCTGATGAAGGACTTTTGCCCGAAACGTCAATTTTCCTGCTCCTCAGCTGATGCCCGAAACATCAATTCCTGCTCCTCGGGTGCTGCCTGACCTGCTGTACTTTTCTAGTGGCACACTTTTCGACTCTGATCTCTGACATCTGTCGTCCTCATTTTCTCTTAGATTCTCTGTTGTAGAAGATGGTCATTTCCAGGCACTTGTGTTACACAACTACAGAGGAACTTCAATTATCCAAAGGACACAGGCAAGGTGCATTTCGGTCGGTTAATTGAATTCCGGATAATCGAATGCCAAATAACATAATTTAGCCAATCAACGGGACCTTATGATCTGCTGGATAATCCAATATTCGGATAATTGAATGCTGGATACTCGAGTTTCGTCTGTATTGCTTTCCATGTATCCACATGTGTGAAGCCCCTTCCTCATCAAGGTAGAGAGTGATGCAGTTGATTCTGAGAATGGGGTCCCAAACCTAAATAGAAGAAACTCTGATATTATGTGGTACGAGTTGGCTATGATAGATTGGGGAACATTTTTAAAGAGATGATGCTGGAAAGGCAATAATAAACATTTAAAGAGCACCTGGGTGAATTACTAAAATTCTCAATTCGTCTCTGGCACAAGAATAAAACTGGAAACGTGGGCAAACCATGGTTTACAAGAGAAATCAGAAACAGTATCGGATCCAAGGAAGAGATGTGCAAATTGACCAGAGGGAAAAAACATCCCTTAGAAATGGGACAGTTGTAATTCAGCAAAGGAGGGCAAAGAGATTAATTAAGGAAGAGAAAATACGAGTACAAGAGTGGGGAACATAAAAACTGACTGTAGAAGTTCCTGTAGGTAAGTGAAGAGAAAAAGGTTGGTGCTGACAAGCTGCAGAGGGAAAAAATAGTTAGCATTTTGAACCTGATAGGAGTCTTCTTCAGGACCCAATGACAGAACCCTTTAACAATTACTGTCTGTTTCTTATTCCTCAACCAATTTTGTGTTCATGTTGTCACTGTCCCTTTTATTCCATGACCTACAACTTTGCTCATAAGTCTTTTCTGGCACTGGAACAAAAGCCTTTCAGAAGTCCATGTCCATATATCAACAGCCCTTATTAACCCTCTCTATTTCCTCAAGTTGGCAATTCATAATTTTTCCATAATACAGCCATGCTCACTGAAATTACCTGGAATTTTTCCATGGGACTATTACCTGGAATTTTTCCATGGGACTATTAATTTATTCCATAAAATTGTTTCCAAAGGTTTCCCCACTGCCAACACTAAATTGACTAGTCTGTAATTTCTGGGCTTATCTTTGCAACCTAGGGGGGAAATGTTTGCAATTCTCTACTGCTCTGGCACCACTTTTGAATCCAGGGAAGATTGAAGGATTGTTGCTAGTTCTTTTCCAATTCCCATTCTCACTTCCTTTAATATTCTTGAATGTGTCTCATCCAGTCTGCAGTATGCTATCAACCTTCAGTCCCGAAAGCTTATCCAATACATCATTATCCATTTTAAGCCCTTCTTGTGACTGAGTATCCACTTCTGCCACTGTGACCGGGACAGCATCTGCCTAGTTGGTAAAAACAGATGCAAAATGTTAATTTAATTTCTCAGCTATATCTCTTGCCTCCAAGACCTCAAGTTTTTTTCATTCCACTCCTATTATTGTGCTTTTAATATTAATGAACTTGAGCTAGGATTCACATTTAGTTTATCTACCAGCATTTTTAACATAATCTCTCTTTGTTTCTCTTATTTGTTTTTTTCATCTCCCTTCTGAACCTTCTACATTCAGCTTGATTGTCATCTCTATTTACTTCTTGACATCTTTTATTTCTTTAACTTCATTTCAATCACCTTTGTCATTCAGAGAGCTATGAATGTGTTTGTGCCACCTTCCACCTTCTGAGGGAATATGCCTTGTCTGTATCCAAATGACCTCCCCTTTGAAATGAGCTTGTTGTTCAGCTACTGTTCCTTCACCAACTTTTCATTCCACTCTATCCAGACCAACTCTCTTTGTGCCCCAGTGACATCTGCTGTCTGCCAGTTGGCTATTCTTACTCTGGTAAAAACAATGACTGCAGATGCTGGAAACCAGATTCTGGAT
>NC_057710.1:44550040-44619658 GCF_004010195.1 Chiloscyllium plagiosum | reverse complement strand
GGGGTGGGGAGAAAGTAGCATAGAGTACAATAGGTGAGTGGGGGAGGAGATGAAGGTGATAGGTCAGGGAGGAGAGGGTGGAGTGGAGACAAGTCAAGAGGACAGTGCGGAGCTGAACACTTCAAACGCCTCATCTTCCGCCTCGGAACACTTCAACCCCAGGGCATCAATGTGGACTTTAACAGCTTCCTCATTTCCCCATCCCCCACCTCATCCTAGTTTCAAACTTCCAGCTCCGCACTGTCCCCTCGACTTGTCCGGACTTGTCCGACCTGCCCAGCTCCTTTTCCACCTATCCACTCCACCCTCTCCTCCCTGACCTATCACCTTCATCTCCTCCCCCACTCACCTATTGTACTCTATGCTACTTTCTCCCCACCCCCACCTTCCTCTAGCTTATCTCTCTACGCTTCAGGCTCTCTGCCTTTATTCCTGATGAAGGGCTTTTACCCGAAACGTCGATTTTGCTGCTCATCGGATGCTGCCTGAATTGCTGTGCTCTTCCAGCATCACTGATCCAGAATATTCTTACTCTGGATTGACCAATGTCATTTTCCACATATTCCTAAACCTTCTGATACAATGATCACTGTCCCTCAAATGTTCTCCCATGGCCACTTGATCTACTTGGCCCAGCTCATTCCCAAGATTCAAGTCTAACAGTGCCTCCTTTCTTACTGGTGCTGTAGGAAATTCTCCTGAACATGATGTAAGAACATCTAATCTTCACTGTCCCTTACACTACCACTATCCATCTGCATATGGGTAAATAAAGACTCCACAATGCTCCTTACAGATTTGTTCCTCTATGTCTGTGCTGCTAGTTGGTGATTGATAGGTTACACCAAATCATGTAATTGCATTCTTGTTCTTTAGCACTAGCCTGTGCTAAATTCAGGATTTTGTCCTGAATCAACTGAAACTTAACTCTTTCTCCAAAACTGCAATGCTCTTCTTAACCAAAAATGAAACACCTCATTTTATTCTCTTTCCTATCTTTTCTGAATACTCTCTAACCAGGAGTATTTATCATCTAAACCTATCCTTCCTTATGAGGTATACAAGATAATGAGAAGCATAGATAGAGTCAATAGCCAGAGACTATTTCTCAGGGCAGAAATGGCTAACACGAGGGGTCATAGTTTTAAGCTGTTTGGAGGAAAGTATAGAGGGGATGTCAGAGGCCGGTCCTTTACACAGAGAGTTGTGAGAGTATGGAATACGTTGCCAGCAGCAGTTGTGGAAGAAAGGTCATTGGGGACATTTAAGGGACTGCTGGACATGCATATGGTCACAGAAATTTGAGGGTGCATACATGAGGATCAATGATCGGCACAACATCGTGGGTTGAAGGGCCTGTTCTGTGCTGTACTGTTCTATGTTCAATGACAGGTCTTTGTAATGGTCACAACATTTTAATTCCACATTCATTATGGGAAATGTGCATATAACTTCCCAATCTCATTAACTCTACTCTATACATTCACAGACATTCGGTGTATCCCTGATTTAGATTACATTACTTTCTTTCTTACTCTGCCTCCATCTATTCACTCACTATTTTCTATTTTAATGCTATCTGCCTCTCCCAGCATTTTATGCATCCAATATTGCATTCTAATGTTCTCTCCTGGTTCCCACAACCCTTTCTGAGTTAATTTAAACCCTTGCAATATCATTAATAAAAAGACTCACAAGAAACTCAATCTTGAATCTGTTCAGATGCAAGCCATCCACCTTCTCCAGGTGCTGTCCTACTCAGAGCCAGTCCCAGGGCCTGACAATCTAAAATCCTTCTTCATACACCACCTTTCCAGCTACCCATTTATTTGTTTCTTTCTTCCTATTTCTGAATTCACTTACATGTACCATTGGGAGTAATCCAGAGAGGTGACTAGTTTTGGGCAATGAATATAGAACGAGCCAGTGATGCCCACATCTCATAAATGAATCAATGCAACGTCAATAATGACGTATCATTTATGAGTCACAGAGCTCCAAGATGTTGCTTGACAGCAATATTCAATTCTTCCCAGCAACAGGGGGAGGTCAGGAACAAGGAGTTTAAATACTATGTGCAAGGTGTGAGGATGTGAGACAATAGCAGGCTCCATGTTGGAGAAAGGCTGTCGTAAACTGTGCCTTTGAGAAGGCAGATGAACTGCACAGATTCTGTGTAGGGGACTCGGTGACGGGTCAATGATAGCTGGATGGCTGTGCTGTCAGAACGCAGAACAAGAATTCTGGGGAGCTGAGCAAGTGAGAAGGATGCTTGGTCTTGGTTGGGGAAAGTTATGAGGTGCTTGGAAGTAGCCTGCGATCATTAATATTTCAGTATAGCTACGAAGGGTTTGAAAAGCCAGCCAGAGTTCAATGAGTAATATTGAAGCTCAAAGAAAAACTCAGAGACTTCTGCCGGATGAAACCAGCTGTCAGTGAAGAGCTCATGCTTGTGAATGCAACTTCTGAGCCAGTGGAACGTAAACCTTGGAAAGGAGAGCAATGAACCAGACTGGAAGTGGATCACTGAGGCAGTCTATAATGGAGTGGCTTTTGAGAGGACGCTTCAAGGTCAGGTCAGAAAAAATGCACAATGTAATCCTTGTAAAGTTTAAATGAGAGTTGATGACTGTGTCATTAACACCTGGGGTGTGTTGCTGAGAAGCCCATGAGATCTGCCTTGATTGCATTTGCTATTTGATGTGTGCTGTGGGATGTTTGATTATATTCTGTTACCCATACATACCACATAGTAAGTGTTGCTGTTCACAATAAGTTGTAAATGTATAGTAGAATGCCTACTGTTCTAATTTTGTATAGTTAATTTATAGTTGTTTATTAAAAATGGTGGAATCTTATGCCTTTATTTTCTTAGTAAGTTCCCTGGATCTCTCACTTTATGCCCTTTAAAAATAAAAATAACTTGGTCCAAGCCAGAACCTAACATACATTTGGCAGACTGGTTTGAGGTCAGTTTGAGATCATAATAAATGATGATGGTGGTCTGTCATCATATCGCCATAGAACTATTTTCTGCGATACATCAGGGGTCAAATGATACGTCAGGGTCAAAATTTCAGCAGCAATAAATCTACCAACACATCGAACTGAATTTGTTGCTGAATTATACCACCAGAAAGTATGTTGATCTAAACAATTGGTCAGTCTCACTTTTATTTTATGAACCTCTGGTTTGTTATTTCAAGATACTTTTTGCACGAAAAGATACACAAGAACATAGCAAAACAGGTTTTTAAATGGATGTACACGATAAGTCGTAAGCATATGAAAGAGATCATTGTTGATACATTGCTGAAGTAGGACTTTTTGGTTTTCATTTTACAGTGAAGGAACAGATTAGAAAATGAATCAGACAGTTTTCAGACTCAGCCAGATTCAGTAAAAGGGAAATGTATTAATAAGTAGAATGATGTATATATATTTAGTGCCAGATCACTCATGGAACATAACCTATATAATCTATGCTCTGCTTTTAAATTATGGATGAAATAAGTAACATATTCAACAATGTCTTATAGAGTTTGCTTTACTGTCAATAACTTATTAACGCACCTTAGCATCCAAAGTTTGCATGTCTTTATTTATGAAGAATAATGATTGCATTCAGTACTAGAAATGTCTTAGATGAAAACAGTCAATGTAGATCAAAGTAGATCACAGAAAGAGATCTATATATATGCACCACACCTTCGACTAGTGCATACACTAGAAACGAATTTTAAAATGCAAATTAACATTACCTTTGCTTGAAAACTATTTTTAACAACACTTTATTTTGTTTGACAGATGATTAAGTAAAAGCAACTATGAGAATCCATGCTTTTTATTTTGCACATGTGGATGTGGATCCAATGCATCTTCTTTTCAACATAATTCCTGAAAAAAATTCCTAGGAATGTGAAGCTCAGATCCCTGTGAAAGTTCACTGGACACAGACACGTAAACTGAAGGAAAACAAAAGCATGGATACCTACTGGACACATCATTCTGCAGATATATTTTTGAAGGGCAAATGAATACCATTTAATCTTGCATCTGATGAGGAAAATATTTCAAAATTAATGAGAAAGACACCAACCACATACAGCTAAACCGTCATGCCAAAGACACCGTGATCTCCATGAACTTTTAACCACAATGCTCTGCTTTCTAAAATGCCTGCATCTTTGTAGTGATAGGACGCTAATAGATGGCGGGATACTGTTGATAACAGTACTGTGAAATTTTTGAACGTAAGAATTTGGCCTGTAATTTTATCACAGTTGTTTTAAAACAATTTTTTGTACTAATGGCTGATATGAAACGATGGGACTGTAATGCTCCACTATGATCATTATATCCTAATATGCCTGTGATGGACTGCATTGATTTTTTTTACTGGAAAACATATTTGTATGCTAGTCAGTTATAACAGTAGTAGTGTTGTGTAAAAAAAATTCAAACACTCTCATTGCTTGTTAGCTTTCCTTTTTAATAAAATTAAAAACATAAAAACATTATAGGGAGCATTTGAACTATTCATGTACTTTCCAATAATACAATTTGCATAAACTGGACATTACATAAAATTTAGTTGTGCAGGGAAAATGTCAGGAGTCCTGTATCTGTCTATGAATTAATAATCAGCATAGAATTGGTCTTACAGAAGTCAGTAGTTCACATCACACATTTCTTCTGTAAAGAATTTAACAATTTATCTTAAATGTGTAAAGATTACTTATTTAACAAATAGTAGTTAAATGTTAGAATTAGAATATTGTAGGAATTAGAAACTTGATAATTTTAATTAAAACAATGAGCTCACTTAGAAATCATCCAACAATGATGCTTCATTGAATATAGGGGTTTGTTTTATTTCCAATGTTCTTTATGTAAATAAAAGCAACTAACATGTTCATCAAACCTATTTCAATCTTATGCATTACTCCATGATAATGCACTTATCAGATATTATTTCCTATTTAGGCAAAATTAATTTCCCCAACCATTTTTTATACTTTTTACAGTTAAACAAAAATCCAACTTTGTACGGCATCATTAATGTAATTTAAATTTCCAAAATTTGCTCAGTATTTTCTGAGACTATGTCCATCAAATTTGGATAACTGCAAACGCTTTGTAAAATCGGTTACAATTTTACTTCTAAAGGGACAAGTGTTGTTTCCCATCTTTTAATATCGAGTGGTTCCTGCTAAACATTATTATCCATACAGGGTTAATTCCAACTCTGGTCAAAATCAGTGAAAATTCACCCAAAGAATCCCATTGCTTTTTGCACTGGGTTAGACTTTTTCAAACTTAATCTCTGGCTATCTGCAAACCTACAATAAAACAATTAGATTTATTTGTATGTCTGTGTTGTAACAAGTGTTCAAAAGCAAACCACAACTACCTACCTGAAGACTTTTTGAAGTTGCTATGGGTCAGAATTCTGCCTGGCTACCTCTGCATCCAATCTATTGTAGCATGCTCCTTCAGGCATGTTATTTGGTGGATTGCACATCTCCATCTCTCACAGTTTCTACATTCTGTGGAATCCTATTAAAGTTAATTCTATTATACCAAAGGGAAAATCACTCTGAACAGGGATTTATTCTCATCAAAGATCATTGCCATTATATTTATTGAAGCTAAGCTAACTCTTCTTATTTCCCGTGAATTGTGTTATGGTTGTATTTGTTTGCATGTGGTTAAATATGTCACAGATATGCCTGATGGAATCTACCCTACTGTGAACTGATGAAATGGACTCATTGTATTAAAAAGAACAGCATGAAGTAATGATTGCATTCTAAGTTACTCGCCACAATATCCGTATTGTTTCAATTGCAGTAGCTTCTCCTTGAAACATCTCGTAAATCACCAGTTGCAACAATGCTTAGACACCCTCAGTCATAGATAATGTGCTAATGATATGACACATATTTGCATCAGTCCCAAAACACACTTCTGGAAGAGCTTTTACTGTGTGTGGCTCCTCCTACTTAATTTTGCGAATTACTGCATCCTATGAATCAACCAAAATACAACATGTGTGCTTAACATTTTTCTGTGAGAATACTTCTTACCAGTGTTAACTTCTTACCAGTTCTATTGTATTCCATGTATCAATTTTGAACAGTAAAGTTGAGTTTTTTGACCTACGTACCTTAACCTGTTTTTCATTGAGTAAATAGAAATTGTTGTTACCTCAAACAAATTAGATAAAGTTGATCTACCTGTGGATGATTTGGAGGAGCCGGTGTTGGTCTGGGTGGTCAAAGTTAAAAATTACACAATACCAGGTTATAGTCCATCAGGTTTATTTGGAATCACTAGCTTTCAAACCACCTGATGAAGACACAGCACTTCGAAAGCTAGTGATTCCAAATAAGCCTGTTAGACTATAATCTGGTGTTGTGTAATATTTAACTTTGTCTACCTGAGGAGGTATTTGAACAAGCTCCAAGTATAATTTTGAGTAAGTAGGACTTATCCATTTGGAACAGCAAAATCTTTGGTTCAACTTTTGATCTGCATTGATTTGATTTTTCTCAAGCAGTGAAAAGTCTGAGTAAACCATTTGGATTTAGTTCATCTGGAAAGTAAGGCCTAAGGTAGGGTGGAGGGGAGGGAAGTAGCTCAAATTCCAATTAACCTTGTTATATGGTATATTTCAGCAAGTATTGGAAGTCAACTGGCAACCACAGAAGCATACAGAGGCACCACATGCAGGAGAGGTTGGAGACAATATTTACACATTAGGAACTTAGGAACAGGGGTAGGCCATTCAGCCTCTTGATCCCGTTCTGCCATCAATGAAATCATGGCTGATCTGTGGCCTACTATCCCTAAATACCTTTGCTTAACAAAAATTAATGTATCTCAGATATAACATTAACAAGTGACCTAGCATCCAGTGCCATTTGTGAAAGAGACCTGCAACCTTTACCAGTATTTGTGTGTAGAAGTGCTTTCGAACATCTTTCCTATATGGTCTGGCCCTCATTTTTAGACTGTCCACGAGTTCTAGAATCTCTTAACCAATGAAAATTGTTTATCTACCCTACCATTTCCTGGTGATATATTGAAGACTTCGTCTCTTAACCTTTTTGTTTTGAGAAAAACAGCCCTAATTTGGGTAATCTCTCCTCATAATTTAAACCCTGAAGTCCAGGTATCATTCTTGTAAACTACATTGCATTCCCTCCAAGACCAATACATCCTTTCCAACATGTAGTGCCCAGTTCTGCTCTCAGTAGCCCCAAGTGGGGTTTTACCAGGGTTTTGTATAAATTCAGCATTATCTCTGCATCCTTATCGCCAGTCTTAGTCTTAGAGTCATACTGCACAGAAACAGACTCTTTGGTCTAACCAATCCATGCCGAACATAATCCCAAACTAAACTAGCCTGCTCCTGATTCTTATCCCTCCAAACCTTTCCTATTCATATATTTATCCAAATGTCTTTAAAACATTGTAACTGTACCTGTATCCACCACTTCGTTCTTCCAGTCCACTCCATGCACAAACCACTGTATACATTTTTTTTAAAATTGTCCCTTATGTCTTTTTTTAAATCTCTCTCCTCTAAGGCCAGGATTCCATGAGCACTTATTGATTATTTTCTGTTCCTGTCCACAGCATTTTAAAGATCTGTGGACCTGAAACCCCAGTTCTCTTTGGGCATCCACTGTATTTAACATTCACACCATCTGGAAAGCACCATGATTAATCCTTTTTCAGTCTAAAATAAATAATCTCACATTTACTTGTATTGGAATCGATCTGCCAAATTTTTGCCCATTCACCTAGTCTACCAATATCCCTTTGTAATTTTATGATATTATAAAGTTATAACTAGTGTAGGTGAAATAATACAAATAGTAATTTTTGCAAGCTCTCTCACTCTTAAGATACAATTAAGAGTATGGAAATATATTTTTGCCTTCCTTGTCAATAAGGTTGAAACTTTATTGCTGGAACAGCACAGCAGGTCAGGCAGCATCCAGGGAACAGGAGATTCGACGTTTCGGGCACAGGCCCTTCCTCAGGAATTCCTGAGGAAGGGCCTGTGCCCGAAACGTCGAATCTCCTGTTCCCTGGATGCTGCCTGACCTGCTGTGCTGTTCCAGCAATAAAGTTTCAACTTTGATCTCCAGCATCTGCAGACCTCACTTTCTCCTTGTCAATAAGGTGGCCATTTATTCCACTTGTCTAAAAGAGTCCACTTCAGTTTAAGCCCATTTCAGTGCTGGTGGACACTTTTCACTTTCTCTGCTTTTTACAGACACTTTGCCAAGCTGGAGCAGGAAATCTAGTGAGGTAGCTAGTGATCCATGGACTAAGAAGAGTGAGAATGCCAATGAATCAAACGGAGGACCAGCTTTCAAGCAGAAGCAACATTCATTACAGCATTTATACCAGCAAATGCAATAAATGTGGAAATCTTTAAGATTAATAACCTAAATTAAAAGCAGTAAAAATGAGTATCACATCTGCTTCAAGTGTTCCCTGATTGCAATTAAAGATCCCTTTAAAACAGCCTTACAATAGCTGTTTCCCCAATTCACACCACCCATGTTAGATGGAATGAATCAGTTGAGTTTATTTTGTTGTTTAATGAGCTGCAGGCATCACTGATAATGTCTCAATTCCTTGTGAATGCCTAGTTGCCATTGTGAAAGCATAAGTGATTTGATTAGATTTTATTTATTGTCACAGGCTGAGATACCATGCAAAGTATTTTTTGTGTGGGTGCTATCCAGGCAAATCATCCCATACAAACCTACACCAGGGTAATAGAACAAAACGCAGAATATAGTGTTACGGTTACAGAGAAGATGCAGAGAAAGATCAGCTTTAATGTATGAGGTCCATTCAAAGGTCTGATAACAGCAGGAAAGAAGATGTTCTTGAATCTGTTGGTCCCTTCCTTTATGTGATAAGGGTAAATGCACAGTGCTGACAGAGAGGGAATTCCAGCATTGTGACCCAACAGTGTTGAAGGATGGCAAGATAAGGCTAAATCTTGCAATTTTTGACTATGTTCAATTTATATCAGGTTATTTGGAGGGATTTACACCACAAGGCCTAGCAGGTTTTCTCATCATTATCTTAACTCATCTCATTACCTAACTTTCCCCGCTCTTATAACATCCCACATGTCTGATTCATGCCCCCATCTTACCAAATGTCATTTCCAGAACAAAGCACCATTCGATGGATATCTGCCAAAAGATCCAGAGATGCTGGTGTTGGACTGGGGTGTACAAAGTTAAAAATCACACAACACCAGGTTATAGTCCAACAGGTTTAATTGGAAGCACACTAGCTTTCGGAGCTCCGAAAGCTAGTGTGCTTCCAATTAAACCTGTTGGACTATAACCTGGTGTTGTGTGATTTTTAACTTTGCCAAAAGATCAACATCCTTTACACTCACGCCATCTTTGAAGGACTACTGTGTGGTTTACTATTGACACATGCAATACAGTGAAAAATGTTGTTCTGTGTGTTCTCCTCACAAATCATGCCTTACCTAAGTACATCAAGGTAATAGAACAGAATGCAGCGGATGGTGTTATAGCTATAAAGAAGGTGCAGAGAAAGATCCATTCTCATATATGAGAGGTCCATTCATAAGTCTGGTAACAGCAGGGAAGAAGCTGTTCTTGAATCTGTTGGTACGTTTTCAAACTTTTGTTAATTAAGTCCAATGGAAGAGAGTATAACCAGGGTGGGAGGGATTTTTCATTAAAGAATAAATGAAATACTATCACATATATTTAGGGAGATACAGTGACAGGTATTCTGTCACCAAAATCTGACACCATTTGGAGGTACAAAATAATAAAAAGAAAGTACTTAAATTGAGTTTGTCTTCATCAGCTGGGGTCCCAAACATGGCTCCAGGACTCCTATGAGGTCCCTGCTCTGGGTCTACTGCAGCCAGAAGCCTTTGTTCAAGGTACCAACACTGCCACAGCTGATGACCCCCCACTCCACTCCCCACTGCCAAAAGAGTCCATGCTCTGGGCCTACTGCAGCCAGGAGTCTCAGCTCCACCATTGCTGCAGCCAATGCCCCACCACCATTCCACGAGCCCATACCTCAGACCTACAAGCCAGGAGTTACTGCTGACACTGCTCCAGCCTTCTCGTGAAGTCAGGAAGATGAAGAAAGGAAAAAGAAAGAAAAGGATGAATAGGAGAGAGAGTAAAAAATGTGGATGGCCTGGAGTGGACGGGCTCAGTCCAAACATTACCGCCATTTTGAAATGTGCAGTCAAGAAACTTCACTAATGCCTCTACTTCCTAAGAAGGCTATGGAAGTTTGGCATGTCCACAATGATACCAATGTCTGTAGACACCACAGAGGCATCCTATCCAGATGCATCACAGCTTGGTATGGCAACTGTGGCTGCTTTTCTAAGGCAGCAACTGTCGATGGAGTTAATGAAAGGAAGACTGGTTTTCATGATGGACTGGGCTGCGTTTACAACTCTCTGTAATTTCTTGCCATCTTAGGCATAGTGGGGAACATAGCTGACTCCTCCTCTGCAGAGTGCTCCCATTCCCCCAGTTCCTCAGCATCCAGCACATCACTTGATTACTAATACGTATTGTGCAGAGGACAGCAGGCCACGATAAAGTGACGCAGTATGTCTGGACTATACTGGAGGGACCCGCTGCCCAAAGATCAGTCCAAGCTGTGGAGCTGTGTTTTCAATTACCCTATTGTCTGCTCCATTCCTGGATGAGTCTGGGGCATTGGCTGTGCAATGGAGTCATGTCAGAGATTACCTGAGTATTAAACAAATGGAGTACCTCCTTGTTGATGAATTCTGCAGTGCTGTGACACAGCCCTTTCAGTGCACTGTATGTGCAGTTGACAGCAGCCTGTACCAGCTGGGAGAGTAGAGGAAGGATCAAAGAGGCCAGCCAGCTACGTTCCTGAATCCTGCAACACCGTCTTCAGCATTGACCTCACCTTGAGGGAAAGGAATGAACCAGTGTGATTGTTGCTTGGATGTTATCGGTCATGGTCCGGATACATTACAGGGTGTGTTACTGACAGATCCCACACAGGTCACCCATTGCTCTCAGGAGGGAACTAGTAGCAGAGACGTTCAGAGCAGCTGCCACCTTCACAGCTAACAGAAGAGGACTGCTCACTCCTGCAGACCTCAGGACCCCACTCTAGCATCCAGCATAGTTCAACATACGGAGCCAGTGCCAGCACTGTACTTCACTCATCTTCACAAAATGGAGCCAGGTACTAAAAACACTGGGCCTCCTGCAGACCCCATATATCCTGAGGGGACCTGCAGCTGTGACCTCTCCTTGAGCTGTGTGTTCCTTATCCTCTGCACTGCCCTGCTGCTGCTCCTCGGCTTAACATTAGCCTTGGTCCTCCTGTACTGGCAGCCACAGTGAGCAACATACCACCAGTGACAGGGAACAGAACATAGTTAGTGGAATTGATCCATGCTGGGAAGGAAAGGAGTGAAGAATCAGCTGTGACACACCCTGTAGATGAGGGTTACACACACTCTTCCACACTGAGGAATGCTGCAGTTCATTAATGAGGACCATGTCTCCACCATTCACTCAGATTCAGCCTCAGCAGCAACTCTGTAAAAATGTCTCACTGGCTGACTGCTGTGTTTGCAGCTCCTGACTGACAATACTCCATTCCCCTAAGTACAAGGCAGATTGTTGTTCACTCCCTGGATTGTACACTAACCATTCCCCTCACCGTAAGTGTCCCAAGCAGATAACTGACAATGGTCAAGCCCCTAGACAGTGGTGGAGTTATGGGTAGTGAGGACAGTTATCAAAGGTAACAGCAGAAAGTTGGGTGAAGAAATGGCAAATGAAGTTTAATCTAAACAAGTGTGAGATGACTTTGGGGGGTTAAATGCAAGAGGAAAGTATATAGTAAATGATAGGACATTTGTGAGCATTGATATATGGAGCGATTTTGGAATGAAAGTCCATAGCTCCCTGAAAGTGGCAGCAAATTGGATAACATTGTGAAGAAGGTGTACTGCATGCAGAACATTGAGTATAAAAGTTGGCAAATGATGTGCAGCTGCATAAAATTTTTGTGAGACCACGTCAGGAGTGCTGCATGCAGATCTGGTCACCACACTGCAGGAGAGATGTGGAGGCCTTGGAAAAGGTGTAAAAGTGCCAGGATGTTGCCTGTATTGGAGTGCATTAACTATAAGAAGAGGTTGGATCAACTAGAGCATTGGAGGCTGAGGGATGACCTGAGAAAAGTATGAGGAATGGGGTTCATCTGAACTGGAAAGGGGCCAATAGCCTGGTAGGGAGATCTGTTATTCTGTTTTGGGAGTTATAAACTTTTGGGGGAGAGGTTCCTAAGCAGCAGTGAAAATGGAAGATAGATGAGGATGGTTCTGAATCAGAAAAGATCAAACTAATTAGAAAAGACAGACAAGAACAAGTCAGAGAATGAGCAAACTCTGAAGAATGAAATTGCATTTATTTGAATGCAAGGGATCTTACAAGTAGGGTTCATGAACTCAGGGCACATATCAGAACATGGGACTGGGATGTCATAGCTATTACAGAAACTCGGCTGAGGGAAAGACAGAGACGAAAAGTGTGGCACTGGAAAAGCACAGCAGGTCTGGCAGCATCCGAGGAGCAGGACAATCCACGGTGAAGGGCTTATGCTAGGATGCTGCCTGAAGGTGTACTGCATGCAGAACATTGAGTGTAAAAGTTGGCAAATGATGTGCAGCTGTATAAAATTTTTGTGAGACCACATCAGGAGTGCTGCATGCGGATTTGGTCACCACACTGCAGGAGAGATGTGGAGTTCAATTCCCACCTCAGGCGACTGACTGTGTGGAGTTTGCACGTTCTCCCCGTGTCTGCGTGGGTTTCCTCCGGGTGTTCCGGTTTCCTCCCACAGTCCAAAGATGTGCAGGTCAGGTGAATTGGCCATGCTAAATTGCCCATAGTGTTAGGTAAGGGGTAAATGTAAGGGTATGGGTGGGTTGCGCTTCGGCGGGTCGGTGTGGACTTGTTGGGCCGAAGGGCCTGTTTCCACACTGTAAGTAATCTAATCTAAACCTTTCAACTCTGATCTCTAGCATCTGCAATCCTCACTTTCTCCTGAGGGAAAGACAGGACTGGCAGCTCAATGTTCCAGGTGCTAGATGCTTTGGAAAGATAGAAAGGGAGGCAAGAGAGGAGGAGGAGTGGTGTTTTGAATTAAGGAATTACTACTGTACTTAGAGACAACATATCTGAGAGATTGTCCAATGAAAATATATGGGTTGAAATTAGAAATAATAAAGCAATGGCCATTTTGATAGGATTGTACTATAGGTTCCCCAGTAGTCAGAGGGAGATCGAGGAGTAAATAATGTAGCGAGATCTGAGATATGTGTAAGAATAATAGTGTTGTAATAGTAGGGAATTTTAATTTTCCAAACACTGACAGGGACTGTGATAGTTTTAAAGATTTGGATGGTGAGGAATTTGTTAAATGTGTTCAAGAAAATTTTCTGTATCATTGTGTAAACGTTCCACTAGAGAAGGAGCAAAACTTGATCTTCTCTGGGAAATAAGGCAGGGCAAGTGACTGAAATGTTAGTACAGCAAACACTTTGGGACTAGTGATCAAAATTCCACAAATTTTAAAATATGAAAAAGGATAAGCCTTCCATAAAAGTTAAAGTCCTTAATTAGAATAAGGCAAATTTTAATGCTAATGAAAGTGAACTTTCAAAATTTGAGTGGTGTAGATTGTTTGCAGGTCAAGGGACGACTGACAACTGGGAGGTTTCCAAAAGCATGATAATGAGAGTTCAAAGTGAAAGGTGAAAACACAGGACTTGAGGAAAGATTCAAATCTGAAACATCGACTCCTATCCACCTCTTGACCTGAATGAGCTTTTTCCACTCTGATCTCCAGCGTCTGCAGTTCTCACTTTCTGTAAAAGTGAAAGGTAAGATTAGTAAGATAAGGGAACAATGGATGATTAAAGACATTGAAATTCTAAGTCAAGAATGAGAAAGAATCATATAATAGATATAGACAACATTGATCAAATAAATCTCTTCGTATAAAGAATGTAGGGGCATTGTTAAGAGGGAAATCAGGAAGGCACAGCTGAGAAAGGAGAAAGCCTTGGTGGATAAGGTTGAAGATATTCCAAAGAGATCCGGCAAGTACATTAACAGCAAAAGATCAACTCTAGTGGGGCCTCTTAAAGATCAACAAGGTCATCTTTGTGTTGAACCATAGGACATAGGAGAGATATTAAATGAGTCTTTCACATCAGTTTGTTCAGTGTAGAAAGAAATAGAGACCAGAGAATTCAGGGAAATAAATATTGATGTTTTGAAAAAGTTCACATTATAGAAGAGGAAGTACTAGAGTTCTTAGAAAACATAAAGGTGGATAAATCTCAGGGACCTGATCAGGTGTATTGCAGGACATTGTGGGAAGTTAGGGATCAAATTGTGGGGTCCCTATCTGAAATATTTGTATCATCTCTAACCATGGGTGAGGTGCCGGAGGACAGGTCAGTAGCCAATGTTATGCCTTTATTTAAGAAAGGCTGTAAAGAGAAGCCTATGAACTAAAAACATGTGAGCCTGACATTGGCGGAGGGTGAGTTGTTGAAGGTGATTCTGAAAGATAAGATTTACATGCATTGGAGAGACAAGGACCGATTAAGGATAGTCAGCATGGTTTTGTGCAAGGGAAATCATGTCTCACAAACTGGTTGAGTTTTTTGATGAAGTAACCAAAAAGATTGATGAGGGCAAAGCAATAGATATCGTTTACTTAGACTTTAGTAAAGCTTTTGATTAGGTTCCACATGGTAGACTAATTAGAAACGTTAGGTCACATGGGATTCAAGGTGAGCTTGCCAACTGGATCTAAGACTGGCTTTAAAGTAGGAGAGAGTGATGGCGGAGGGTTGTTTTTCAGGCTGGAGGCCTGTGACCAGCGGTGTTGCATAGGAATCAGTGCTGGGTCTGCTTTTGTATGTCATTTATATAAACGATTTGGATGAGAATATGGGAGGCATGGTTAGTATGTTTGTGGATGGCCCTGAAATTGGTAGTAATGTGGACAGTGAAGAGGGTTATCTAAAATTGGAAAGAGATCTTGCTCAATTAGGTCAATGGACTGAGGAGTGGTAGATGGAGCTTAATTTGGATAAATGTGAGGTATTGTATTTTGGTAAAATAAACAAGGGCAGGAGTTATACAATTAACAGCAAGGAGAAAGTGAGGACTGCAGATGCTGGAGACCAGAGTTGAAAAGTGTGGTGCTGGAAAAACACAGCAGGCCAGGCAGCATCCGAGGAGCAGGAGAATCGACGTTTCGGGCATAAGCCCTTCTTCAGGAATGAGGCTGGTGTGCCAAGTGGGCTGAGATAAAAGGTAGGGGGGAAGGGGCGCTGGGAATACGATAGGTGGAAGGAGGTGAGGGTGAGGGTGATAGGCCGGAGAGGGGGTGGGGGTGGAGGAGTAGATTGCAAGGGTCTAGGTAGCGTTGTAGAAGAGAAACCCTATGGAGTTCAGCTATATAATTCTTTGAAATTTGCATCATAGGGAGACAGGATGGATAAGAAGAGGTTTAGTATGTTTGCTTTCATTGCTCAGATCTTTGAGTGTAAGAGTTGGAACATCATGTTGAGGTTGTACAGGACATTTATGAGGTCTCTTCTGGAATACTGTGTGTAGTTCTAGTCACCCTGTATAGGAAGGATATTATTACATTGGAGAGGATTCAGAAACGATTTACCTGGATGTTGCAAGGATTGGAGGGTTTGAGTTATTAAATATAGGCTGGATAGGCTGGGTCTTTTTTCACTAGAGCATAGGAGATTGAGGGGTGACATAGAGGTTTATAAAATCATGAGGTCCTTGGAGAAGATGAATAGCAACATTCTTTTCTCTAAGGTTGGGAATTCAAAACACGGAGCATATTTTTAAGGTGAGAGGAGAAATATTTATAAAAGACAAAGGAGTATTTTTTTTACATTGAGAATGGTTAATGTGTGAAATGAACTCTCACAGGAAGTGGCAGATGCAGTTCCAGTTATATTTAAAATACATTTGAATAAGTACATAAATAGGAAAGGTTCGGAGGGATATGGGCCAAGTGCAGACAGGTGGGACTAGTTTAGTTTTAAAACATATTTGACATGTACTAGTTGGACTGAAGGATCTGTTTCTGTGCTGAATGACTCTATGGGAGAAAGTGAGGACTGCAGATGCTGTAGATCAGAGTTGAGAGTATGGTGCTGGAAAAGCACAGCAGGTCAGGCAGCATCCAAGGAGCAGCAGAATCGACGTTTCGGGCATAAGCCCTTCATCACGATTACTGATGAAGGGCTTATGCCCAAAACATTGATTCTGCTGTTCCTCGGATACTGCCTGACCTGTTGTGCTTTTCCAGCACTACACTCTCGACTCTGAATGACTCTATGACACTGTATAAAATAATGAGAGGCATGGATTGTTTGGAAAGTCAGAGTCTTTTCCCCAGGGTGGAAATGTCAAAAACTGGGGGGCATAGGTTTAAGGTGAGAGGGGAAAAGTTTAAAGGAGATGTGATAAAAGGGTGGTAGTTGCCTGGAATGTACTGCCACAGAGGTGGTAGAAACAGATCTGATAGCAATGATTAAAAGGCATTTAGACAGAAAAATGAACAGGGAAGAAGCAGAAAATATGGATATGTGCAGGCTGATGAGATTAGTTGAGAATGGCATCATGGTCAGGACAGACATGGTGGGTCAAATGGCCTATTCCTGTGCTGCAGTGGTCTATGTTCAATGCTGTAGATTGACATCTTGGTGTGTCAGGAATCAAGATGCCCTCCCCATCTGTAGACCACTCCTGATAGGCACGGCGTGCAGAAAGTCTGTGTTTCTGCATGAAAGAGTGCATCAATATGGCAGTAATAATAGCAATTAGCTCAGGCTGAAGCACCAATGTATGATAAGTACGACAGTCCAATTCATGACCAGGGACTGGTGCACCTTGCAATGCAAAACTTCACCTGGTAAGTGTCATGGAGGTGCTAAAATGGCCATTTGGGATAGGTAGATGCTGGGTGTTGTGGACAAACATTGCATGGAGCCTATGTATTTTGCCCTGAGATGCAGCTTGGTCCTAAGCAATGTTAAGGTCCTTTGGAGCTAACGATGAACTGAAATCAACAGCTACCAACTCTGATTCCATGCAGAGATTTCTCACAACTTGCTTGTTTGGCATCTTTGGTAAGATAAGAAGCTGAATATGAGGTGAGTTAGACATTCAACAACCCACAATTCCCCTTAAACAGCAACTTGCTGCTGCCT
Source organism: Chiloscyllium plagiosum (assembly GCF_004010195.1). Lineage (NCBI taxonomy): Eukaryota > Metazoa > Chordata > Chondrichthyes > Orectolobiformes > Hemiscylliidae > Chiloscyllium > Chiloscyllium plagiosum. Next base: position 44,602,296 of record NC_057710.1, on the reverse strand, counting down.
AGTGAAAAACTTGTCATGCTGCTCAGCAAAATAATAAAAGATGAAACAAGCTGCAATCAATATTGACCTAAATGGACCTCATCTGATTCTGCCAAAAATTCCACCATAACACACATCACTCAGACATCTAAGATTCTGCCCAAAATTTCAAATCACATCCACATATATGTGTGGTTTTGAATCTAAGTGACTGGAGAAGTAGTGAGAGCCCCGTGCTATCTTCTTTGGGAAAATCCTCTGCAACAAGTGCCAGCAGTAGGCTGCCCTGTGATCAAGGACCCAGCCACCTCAGATAAGGAGGACAATCCCAACACTGCAGCCTTTCATGGTCGTCAGCACCACTGCAGAAAGTGGCAGATGCTGGTAATACACCCTGGATCAGCAAGGCACCCGGATCACAGCTGAGTGAGGGCAGAATGAGCGATAGTGGGGAGGAGTTTTCTGGTTAGGGGGGAGGCATTGGGTTAAAACAAAGGGCAAGATATGAAGGTAGTGCAGGAAGGTGGTGCTAAGATTGTAAAGCAACTATGATTTTATTAAAAGGCACAGCACCTGACTCGGCTTCCATTTCTTACATTGATATTGGGTGTTGGATCAGTCAACTAAAAACAAAGCAAAGGGTTTGAGGCAGATGGTGATATCTGAGTATTTCGGGTGTACGTGTGGAAGATGACTATATTTCTTTAGACATTGTTACCAAAAGGGAGTATGTGAAGGAGGGGATCAAAATATATTTGATAAATCCTTGGGGAATTAAACATTGAATAATGTGAATGTGAAGGTGGTGGGTTGGGGTGCTGTGGGCTAGTACTGGATGTCCTGGCTTATTTGAATAGTTGAGATAAGAACTATCTCCGTGAGCGGCACGGTGGCACAGTGGTTAGCACTGCTGCCTCACAGCACCTGAGACCCGGGTTCAATTCCCGCCTCAGGCGACTGACTGTGTGGAGTTTGCACATTCTCCCCGTGTCTGCGTGGGTTTCCTCTGGGTGCTCCGGTTTCCTCCCACAATCCAAAGATGTGCAGGTCAGGTGAATTGGCCATGCTAAATTGCCCGTAGTGTTAGGTAATGGGTAAATGTAGGGATGTGGGTGGGTTCCGCTTCGGCGGGTCGGTGTGGACTTGTTGGGCCGAAGGGCCTGTTTCCACACTGTAATGTAATGTAAAAGAATTAAAAAAGGTTGAGTCCCACTAAGCTGGGCAAAAGAGCAGAGGTGCTGAAGGATGATGGTTTAGCTGACCACCTTAAAGGATGCAGAAAGGTGAAGGTGCATGATGAGGGATAATGCAGTATAGTCATAAGAGAGTACAGTAACATTATTAACAAACACGACAGTCTTGTTCCATTTGTGAAAGTGAAAACATGACACCACTTTCTCACGCATCCCAACTTGCCACTGCCCCTGCCCAGCCCCAAACACTGACTGGCTGTGACTTCACCTAATCTTTAAATCTTAAAAGTCTATACTTTTGAAAATGTATATGATATTGTGTTTATTGATGAGTTGCACATTTTTGTTTCCAACTGTTCCTCTGTGATCGTTTGAATTCCCAGAAGGTAGTATTATGAATCTGAAAAGTGATCAAAACACTAATTCAATCTAGCATTTCAGTAGTCAAGGAATAGATATCAGAGAGACTGAAGTTCAACTGAATACATATTTTTTTCCCTATTGTTCACTTCAACCCAGGAGATTCAACTACACATCATTGGTTTGGGGTTCCAGTTACCTCCACTACAAAGAAATGCACTTTGACCAAAAATACCTCATAACTCACTTACACTGGTAGTCATAACTCAGAAGTATAAAATAACAAAAGTGCAACCTTCTGAAGTCCTTAGCCTTTTATGTTGGTCTATGCCCCCTGTGGTGTGGATCTATGAAAATGTCTCTGTTTATTTACCCAGGAATATTTTCTTTTTGTGTTTGATTTCCATTAAAATAATCAGTTATGAAATACTTGAATCACCCAATAAAAAGAAAGAAATCTTTGAAGTTTCTTGAAAAGAAACACAAACATGTCACCTTCCTTAATGAAACACAACTGACTAAAACTTTCAGGTGAAGGTGGAAATTTTCCTACTCGCCTTATCAAGCTTTTCAAAGGAGTGTCAATTCACTCTTGATCACATATCAGAGTCTGAAATTAAACCATTAATTAAATTTCTACGTAGCAAGGGCAAGTTGTTCCTAAAGGTCAGAATCATTTATTATGATTTCTTATTAAAACTGTACTTCTGAAATCTTTTATTATTGTTTAACTTTTAAAAGTCTTCTAAATGGAGCACCTTAAATAACTGTATCACAGAAAGTGATAACCCTCGAATAACTTTTATACGTAGCTTTCTTTTCAGAAATATGTTTTAACAATATGTTACTAATATTCGCCTTTTGGAGCAAGCACAAACATGCTTGCTATTGTTTTCATCTGACATTCATTGACCTCCCAGGATACTGACTGCTGGATAATTCTCATAAGAAATGTTTGTGATTGTTTCCTTCCCCAGTCCAGTGACATTGAGCTCAATGTAACAATTGTGGCTGTGGCATTTTTGAAAACCCAAGAGGAGTGAATACGGCAACAAGGAAACTAACTGTTCACCAGTGGTGGCCACTGCTGGTACTGCAGCAGACCCAGACTAGGTAACATCGAGGAGGATTTGAAGATGCTGGTGTTGAACTAGGGTGTACAAAGTTAAAAATCACACAACACCAGGTTATAGTCCGACAGGTTTATTTGGAAGTACTAGCTTTTGGAGCGCTGCTCCTTCATCAGGTGGTTCAGAGTGCAGCTGAGTTTGTGGGGCCTGGCAGGGCCAGTACGGCAAAATCCAGCGAGGAATGGACATCAGGGAAGGGGATCTTTTAGCAGGGGTCCCCATTGTCAGAGCCCACAAGGACCCACAGCATACCTGATCAGGCATTATCCTCCTTGTAAAGCCATAGAGGAGTCACCAAGCTGTGGCTTACAGCTCTCCTGCCACTATTGAATACTGCGAAGACAGGCAGTGGGCTGGATGAACACAGCAAGCCAGGCAGCATCAGAAGGTACAGAAGTCGACGTCTTGGTGTAACCCTTCTTCAGGACTGGGGATAGGTGTGGGGGGAGCTGCAGATAAAGCGGATGGCGGGGCAGGGTGGTGAAGTGGGGATAGGTGAAAACAGGTAGAGGCTACCACCTGGTTGGTCAATGGGAGGAACGAATCCAGTGAACTGGGAAATGTGAGAATTCTATTGGATACTGTGGCAGCAGGATAAAGCCCTTCGGTTGCAATTCATTATCTCAATTGGTGTTCAAGTCAGAACGCCAAGCTCAACCTTCAACACGCCTCACTTAATCAGGTGAGTGACTCCTTCCATGTCTTTCTCCTATTTCTACTCCCCACCCAGCCTGCTGCTGCTGCAAAAAACTAAGTGACCATATTGGAAATACAGCAAACTCCATTGCTGCATTGATACATTGCCTTGATGAGGCCACACATGGGGTATTGTGTGCAGTTACGGTCTCCCAGTCTGAGGAAGGACATTCTTGCTATTGAGAGAGTCCAGTGAAGTTTCACAACTGAATCCTGGGATGGCAGGACTCTCATATGAAGAAAGATTGGGTCAACTGGGCTTGTACTCATTGGAATTTAAAAGAATGAAGAGGGATCTCATAGAAAAATATAAAATCCTGGCAAGGCTAGACAGGCTAAATGTGGGAAGAATGTTCCTGATGTTAGGGAAGTCCAGAACTAGGGGTCACAGTCTAAGGATAAGGGGTAAGCCATTCAGGACTGAGATGAAGAAGACTTTCTTCATTCAAAGAGTTCTGAACATGTGAAATGCTGTACTACAGAAAGCTGTTGAGGCCAGGTCATTAGATATATTCAAGAGAGTTCTGAATGTAACCCTTGCAGCCAAAATGATCAAGGGGTATGTGAAGAAAACAGGAGTGGGGATACTGAAATTGCTTGTTCAGCGATGATCATATTGAATGGTGCTGCACCTATTTTTTATGTTTCTATGTTTACTTCAGCTGGCTTAGCACAAGTAAGGGATCAAAGATAAGACATTCTTGATCTCTAGAGCTTACAACATCACACAGTACATCAACATCAAGGTATTTATCTACAGCAGTACATTGGTTCTAAGGTACTACATTCTAAAGAGTTTCAAGGTGTAGTTAGATCACAAATACAAAAACAACCAGAATTTCAGATAATGAGTTTCGTGAAGTGATTGAGGCCTGTTTGAACAGATACATTTTGGTAAGATTTCAGAAGGACAGGAGAAAAGAATTACAGAAAGGAAGGCCTTGATAGAACACAGTGAGGATTGCATTAGCTAAAACTTAGATAAGATTGGAGGAGGAGCGATAGAGTTTTAAATTTGGTAGGCATTTATAGTTGAGTTGAGGATTTTGAAGTTACTCAAAATGCTTTGACAAAGAAGTTAACGTTGAGTTATAAAGACAGAAATTGTCCTGTAGAGGGATAAAAGCAAAGGGGTTTTCTGGGATGAATGTAAGACAAGAGTAGAAGCACAGTGAAAGGGTAAGCAGAGGGACAAAAGCAAACTTGGAAAAAGGCAAAATACCTGAGGCTAAATACAATAACAGAGTACATTTTCCTTTCCACAAGAGGATAAAAGCAGTCTGACAAGAAGTGAAAACCACAAAAGAATTAAATAAACTCCAAACTAGAGACAAGTATAATGTGATAAATATTCAGAAAGTTTACTTCCTTCAAGTATTCAAAAGAAAAGGCACAGTATCAAGCTCACACTAGACAAATAAATCACATGATAAATCAATTGGCTTCATTATTAATGAGATTGAAATCCTAGACAGGCTAAATGGGCTCTAAACAAATAATTCCCAAGGGATAGATGGTATTTATTCTAAACTTCTGACCTAAACTAGCAAGGAGATTTGTGTGGCACTGACAATCATTATTAGTGCATCAATGGAGACTGGAGAGGTACCAGCAGGTTGCAAAGAAGCCAATGTGCTATCAATATTCAAAAAGCATGACACAACAGACACAGGCGACTACAAACCCATCAGTCTCATTTTCATTCCATGTAAGATAATAGAATCAATTATCAGAAGTAAATTTGAGAATAATCTTACAACAATAACCTAGGTAACAGCAGTCAGCATTGTCTTCAGCAGGAGAAAATCCTGACTGACCAATCTCCTTGTCTTCTTTGAGGCAGTGACAACCCAAGTGGACAGTGACAAGCCCAATGACATGGTGTGCTTCAACTTCTAAAAGGCTTTTGATACAGTTTTAAGAAAAGGGTATTAATTAAACTCAAAGCTGAGTTGAGTTTTAGGAGAGACCCTGGGAATGCATAACAAACTGGTTCAAAGGTGAGAATCAGTGAGCATTCATTAAAAGAGTTATGTCGGGGCAGGGGTAAGGACTGAATGGTGTAGTTCAAGGCTCAGTGCTGGGAACTTCGCAATATTTAATTTGCATTAATAAGCTGGTTTGAAAAACTCAGTGCAAAATAGTCAAATTTGCAGATGCTCCCAAATAGGTAAGGCCCTAGAAACACGGGGAACAGGTCACAATGAGAAAATAAATTGAACAAGGTGTCCAGAACAATAAACATAAAATGCTACCTATGGATGGAACACATGCATACTCTTTAAGACTAGTTTTAAAATGGCAAAGGAAAAATCTACACACGACTTAATAATCTCAGTAGACTCAATGTTGAACATACATAGCCCATGTAAAACCGCAAATCTTGAAGTTAATAAATTATGAAACTGTACTGCAGACATCGTAGAATTGTGGATTCATTTGTGCATTCATTCATTGCTTCAACTGCTCCCATGTTATCCTCTCAAACTACTAAAGCTTTCCTCCTTCTGCACTTTCTACTCATGCACCGAAGACAACTCACCACCATCTCTTGCATCACCACTAACTACTTTTCCATTCATTTCAATCACACTCAATCCCACCACTTGTGTAACTGCAGGAGAAAAATGGCCATAAACAGGTCAAAAGACACAAGACTTCAGTCCTTGAGGAGAAAATCCTGGATCTAGCCAGAGAAACATAAGTACTAATGTGTGGACAATGGCTAACCAATCCATAAGATTAGACAATGGGGCAAAGTCTGGTCAGCACAGCACTGACACGTCTCCACAGCCAATGAAGGAAGTAAGGCCTGCTCAAGTCACTGCAACCAAATAGAGAAATAAGGATCATATGTAGGCAGATGGGATTAGTTTAGAACAATCATAGTGGGTCAAAGGGCCTGGGCCTGTAATGTACCATTCTATGTTATATGTTCTAATGGCCACATATTGTGCCCTCACTTGTTGCATGGAGGCTTCCTAAGAAGGTTATTTTCAAATGTCCACTAGGAATTCCAAAGTGTTTGACATTGTCCAGTTACACTTTCCACAACCAAAGATCTAATCCTACATTAGAACTGAATTCTGCCAGCAAGTTACTATGGTAGTTCCCCCTAAACTCTGAACAAAAGACAGCCTCCCATAATACACACTAAGTCCTTGCATATTTACGGTTCAGTGTCTGAATCAGCTAATTGCAAAGTGATGTCTTCCAATGGTTATTATGGTGTGTGATTATGAAATAGCCTATTCAGGTTCTGCTTTTAAATGGCTTTGGTTGTTCACAGTTGCTTTTCAGGAAAGACATAGAGTCACTTAGTATGCATAATGCCTGATTTGCTTGAAGCCAAGTTTTGGAAAGTGCATTCCTGGGCATAGAATGTACAGACAATGAAGTTCAAACTGATGGCTGGCACAGGTTAAGTGAATAGGCAAGGATCTGGCAGATGGAGTACAATGTTGGTAAGTATGAGGCTATCCACTTTGGTAGTAAAACGGTCAGTCAGAGTATTATTTAAATGGTAAAAGATTGCAGCATGCTGTTATGCAGAGGAACTTAGGAGTGCTCGTACATAAATCACTGCAAGTTGATTTTCAGATGCAACGGATAATTAGGAAAGTAAATGGAATACTGGCTTTCATTGCTAGAGGGATTGAATTTAAGAGTAGGGAGGTTCTGCTGCAATTGTACAAGGCGTTGGTAAGGCCACACCTGGAGTATTGTATGTAGTTCTGGACCCTGTACTTGAGGAAGGGTATACTGGCTTTGGAGATGGTGCAGAGCAGGTTCACCAGGCTGATTCCGAATGTGAGGGGGTTACCCTGTGAGGAAAAGTTGAACTACCTGGGACTGGACTCACTAGAATTTAGAAGAATGAGAGGGGATCTTAGAGAAACATGTAAAATTATGAAAGGAATAGATAAGATAGAGACGGGACGTTGTTTCCGCTGGTGGGTGAGACAAGGGCTAAGGGGCATGGCCTCAAGATTAGGGGGAATAAATTTCGGACAGAGATGAGAGAAACTGCTTTTCCCAGAGAGTAATGAATGGATTGAATTCTCTGCCCAAGGAAGCAGTAGAAACAGCTTCATTAAACATATTCAAGACACATTTGGATGGGTTTTTGCATGGGAGGGGAATTAATGGTTATAGGCAGAATGCAGATATGAGGAGCTGAGATGGTGGATAGATCAGCCATGATCTTAAAGAATGGAGGAGCAGGTTCAATGCGCCAAATGGTCTTCTGCTGCTTCCATAACTATAACTATGAAACTATCACTGAACAATAACGACATCGCATCCAGCAAAGCCTCCAAAAGATAATGAGGAACCAGTAGATGTAGTATATTTGAATTTACAGAATGCATTTGATGAAATGTTACATAAAAGATTATAGCACCAGCTGGATTTCACAGAATTTAACATAATGCATCAACATGGATTAAGAGTCGGTTAACACACAGAAGACAGAAAGTTGAAATTAATGACTTTTTTCAGACGGGGAAGACATACCTAGTGGATCAATCCTAAGGCCTCAATTATTTATCTATAGTACTGACATGGAGCACAGGGTCAAGTATAACATTACTAGATTTGCTGAGATTCTAATGTTGCCACTTAAAGGTGAAAGGGAAAATCAGAAAATAACATTCTAAATGTCATGATTCTGACTATTTTTCCTTTCTCACCATGTTTTCTCAATTTTCCAGCCATTCCTAATCCTCTCAGGGAGGGGTAATTTTACTTGTGGCATTAAAAAGCCATCTGGGTCCCTGATATCGTTTTCGGGGAGACAATCTGCCAGCCTTATCTGGTCTGATTTACATGTGATTCTAGGACCGCAGCAGGTCTTAACTACACCTAGAGACATACAGCACAGAGGCAGACCCTTCGGTCCGAATCGTCCAAGCCAATCAGACATCCCAATCAAATCCAGTCCCTTTTGCCAGGACTTAGCCCATATCTCACTAAATCCTTCCTATTCATATACCCATCCAGGTGCCTTTTAAATGTTGTAATTGTACCAGTCTCCATCACTTCCTCTGGCAACTCATTCCATACATGCACCACCCTCTGTGTGAAATAGTTGCTCCTAAGATTCCTTTTAAATTTTCCCACTCTCACACTAAACCTATACCCTCTAGTTCTGGATTCCCCCACCCAAGGGAAAAGACACTGTTTATTTATCCTATCCATGCCCATCATGATTTTATAAACTTCTCTCAGATTCACCCCTCAGCCTCCGACGTTCCAGGGAAAACGACTCCAGCCTATTCAGCCTCTCCCTATAGCTCAAATCCTCCAACCCTGGCAACATTCTTGTAAATCTTTTCTCAACCCTTTCAAGTTTCACAACATCCCTCTGATAGGAAGGAGACCAGAATTGCACAATTCCAAAAGTGGCCTAGCCAAAGTCCTGTACAGCTGCAACATGACTTCCCAACTCTGACCAATAAAGGAAAGCATACCAAATGCCTCCTTCAGTATCCTATTTATCTTCGACTCTACCTTCAAGGAGCAATGAACTTGCACTCCAAGGGCTCTTTGTTCAGCAACGCTCCCCAGGACCTTACCATTAAATTTATAAGTCCTGACCTGATTCGCCTTTCCAAAATGCTGCACCTCACATTATTTTTTCATCATTCAATTAAGATTATGCAGCTAAACCTCAGTATTAAAGGCCTGTGTAATGCAAAATAATTCCCAGCTCTACAATCAATTAATCATTTTTGTGAGACTGTCCAGCAGTTTGGCCAATAATAGATCATGTTTTCCTATCTGAGCCAGCCAGTGTTATTGGCATCATAGTCCTCAGTATTTTCTTGCATTTATTTTTGTTCATTGATATGAGGATCTGGATATAAAACAGTTTGTTATTACCACAATCATTGCCACAATGTTGAAAGTCTAGTACGTCTCAGTTCCAGGGAAGTTTTACTTAACTCAAAATATTAACATTATTTCTCTCTCCACAGATTTTGCCAGGCCTGCTGAATTTCTCCAGAACTTTGTTTTTATTATACTCGGGATGATCATCCAGTTCATATGTGCACAATAGTGAGGTATACCTTGGCCAGGATATTGGGTCAACTCTGTTATTCCTCAAATTTTGCCATGAGATAGTCATAGAGTAATAGATGCTCAGTCCAACTCAACCGCGCTGACCAAATTTCCCAAATTCATCTAGTCCTATTTACCAGCATTTGACCCATAGCCCTCTAAACCCATGCTATTCATATACCCATCCAGATATCTAACCCTGGCAACATCCTTGTAAATCTTTTGAGAACCCTTTCAAGTTTCACAACATCTTTTCTATAGCAGGGAGACCAGAATTGAACGCAATATTCCAAAAGAAATTTACTATTTTTTGGAGGATTCCAAAATCTCCATAATATGATCAGCAGAAATCCTAGAGGTGGCATAGATGGACATTTATGCCATTTCTCCATGTCTTTGTCAGCTATAATTGGAAGCGTTTCAATATTTAAAAAGAAATTAGAGGCAGGAATTTAAATGTGCTATTGAAGTTTATGATTAGTGTTGGCATTGAATTTACATCAATAAAGATACAAACATGAACGTCAACACTGATGGACATGAAAATTCAAGTACCCCAACTAACTAAGCACAGTATCTGATCAGCGACTGCTCTCCCTGATACTTAATCCAAAATATATACATTCTAAAAGTAGATGAGGCAGCACTTATTTTAGCTCCTATAAGAACTAAATGATGATAATATGGTATTGATATTTACCTATGTTTCAATCGCAGGGTTAATGCTAAGTTATTTGGTTATAAACGGTGAGTGGCATGCTGCAAGAGGCCCCAATTAAGGTAGAGACTGAGACTTTTACAGCACTTCAGGTGGTGTGCTATAATATAGTGATGATATCATATCTCATCAGGGTATCCCAGACACTAGCAGTGCAACATAGTACTGCATTCAATCACAATTGATTGTATCAGTTTGATTCTTAGAGTCCTGCAGTCAATCTCTTCTGTTAATGGGTTTTGCTGGATTTTGTTACAATGATTTTTTTACACATTGCTAAATATTTGAAGTAAGTCATAAGGAAAATGGCTGGTGTGGACTGGAATAACCAGTAATGACTTGCGAAATGCCAAAAATGCTGTAAGTCTCATATGATGGAGTTCAGGATTCAAACAGATGGAGTCCGTTTGGAGTCAATATTAACACATCTGTCTGATGAATGTTTGGAGATCACTGAACTACTTTTCTTCCAGTCATATAATATATGCACTCATTCATTTTTTTAAAATCAAATTGGACCAAGTTGAATGGGTGTCAGTTATTATCCCATTGGATAGAATCTTATTGAGGTGACAGGACTCTCAGTCACCAGCTGGAGAACCAGCGAGAATTCCACGTCACCTTTTATCGAAGACCTGCCATATCTTGTTCTATTCTGGCTCTTTACAGGTTAATGGTGCACTTTCTCCCAGAATCCAGGGCCCTAGGGTAGAAATCCCACCTTCAGAGAGCTATCAGCCATTCATAGACTGAGGCTTCATTGAAAGCCAACAGCCCTGGGAGATTGGTGTCTGCTGCTGGTACAATATCCACCAGAGGTCTGGGATTGTCACTGCTGTAAGGAGGTCCATAAGGTAGGAGTTGCAAGAGATGTGGGAGGGCAGGTTAGCAAGTTTCCGATCAAACACTAAGTGCCTTTGCATTAGTAGCCGAAGAGGAACCCTGTGCGGGTTTTCTTGTCATGCTCCCTGTCATTGGGTATACACCAGTGGCTGCAGAATGAGTCCCTTAATTGGACAAACACTGTCCTCACTTGGAAATACATTGTCGTTTCTCCTCTGTCACTGGTCAATGTCGTCAAATTCCATCCCTAAAGTATTGTGGGAGTACCTACACTAAATGACTGTCTTTCAGAAGGGCAGTTTGGGATGGGCAACAAAGCCAACATAGCCCATATCCCCAAAGTAATAAAAAAGACAAATTGTCCATTTAAATCTCCATTTGATATTGCGGAGGGAAACATTCCACCATGGACTAATAGGGGTGAAGCTAGCAAGGTGACAGAGTTCCTATCTGCCACTATCCCAACTGATTAAATGTCCCTTTCCCAATAAACCCACCACAGGAAAAGGCAATAGAAAGCATGATTGAGTGAATTATTAAATCATAAGACATGAGCCTGAATTCCACTGACAGGGTTTCAGCAAATATCTTTTTTCCCTTGCCACCACACAAAACTTCATTTCTTCCTACATGGGATGTGGGGCTCAATGACAGTGTCATCATTTGTTGTCCTTGATTTTTTTTGGAATCTCTATTTGCAATTACACGTAGTCCTTCCTTGTGATTGCATCAATGATATTTGATTCTTGGTTCCCAAATGTTGCTGCTGCTCAGGCAGGCTGCCTCAGAACAAACCAATCTTGGATAATGGACTTCAAAGGAGAAAGGATTTCCTGAAGAAGGGCTCATGCCTGAAACGTCAATTCTCCTGCTCCTTGGATGCTGCCTGACCTGCTGCGTTTTTCCTGCAACACATTTTCAGCTCTAATGGACTTCAAAGCAGAGTTAGGTCCTTCAATACATTTGCTTCAGGCTTGTATAAATATTCTTTGTCTTTTCACATTATGATGGACCTAATGCCTCCCAATAAAAGCACACACACCTACTTCCCCTCAACATGACGTAGAGCTAATGTGTACACAAGTTTCCAGACCGAACATTACCAATCCTTAGATAAACCAGAAAACAAATCATTACTATAAGCTCTCCAAATCAAAGTACAATCATCTGATTCAAACTAAAAGAGGCAAAACAGAGAAACTTATCAATAAAAGGACATCAGAAACAACTAAGAGAGAATTCATTGCTTAGAAATTTGTTGGTGTTTGCAATTATATTGCCTGACGTCTGCTTTTGGAATTCTCTTCAGAAAATTGGATGTGCCAAATGCACCCAATATGTTTAATACAATTTATCAATCCTGAGTAGGATACTTAGAATTTGTAAAAGGAAAGATAGAAGCAATGACTGAAAAATATTTAACTGAATATAGGGCTCTGGTGGTGCCAGCATGACAACTGTATTTGTGCACATCTGCCCCAGTAGCTCCCTCCCGCTCCTTCCCCAGCCCACTGCATCCTGAACATCCCTTCCCACAATCTACTTAAACCTGATGAGTACAGATACAAATAATGCATCTGTAAGTTGCAAACAAATATAATAAAGGTCTTAAATCCAGTGTAAGTGTTAGATTTTGTGTATCCAACACATTCTGACACATAGGTCATCCCCGCATGCAATTGACACTGCCCTGTATCATTCAGTTTTTGCCTCTATTTTCTTGAAGTTACTGTGTGCAACATCACAAGCGAGCGGCAAATATATGCCTTCTCATGTCCAACTTACCCTGTTGAAATATATGACCACCTCAATGATTCTCCATTTGAGCCAAGTAGAATTTTATTGTTCCTTCAATTTAAAGCAACTATTGAATATTACTTATAGTGAGCAAATTTTATCAATGGTTTCACTTTATTTCCAGATCTATTTTAGCATGGATAGACCTTTTACTACTCAGTGCGTAACATCATAGTAATATTGTATATTGAAGGCATTAGTCACTTTTGTAACTTGAATGGTAAATTGGTGGAGTGGATTGCCTACTCTTTCTAGCACTCATCAGATTTTCATTTGTGTTAAAGTTGGGCAGATTCTACAAGAGATTTGTAATCCTCTGCCAATTTATTAAAAAATGGTAAAGTAGAAATTGAGCCCAACTAAAATTAAAACCAGGCAAAATCAACCACAATTTCATAACATTTTAATGTATGCATGCATTTGAAACAAAGTTTTTATGTGACTATTAGGATGAGATTGAATTTTATTTTGATCAATGTGATCCCAACTACAACTGTTATTCATTTTCAACTCCACAACAGTGGCTCCAGTGATACTATGGAATTAAACAGATCACTGGAGTGGAGGTGGGCGGGTGAGTGCAGTTTTTAATATGCACTACCACTTCTACCAGCAACCACTTCTGGTGCAATCAAAGCTGCATCCTATGTTGAGAAGGGCAACTGCAGAGGTCATTCTATGTTTGCTATCCTCATCACTGCCTGGTAATGACTGGTGTAGAATGTGGCCACCAATTCTCCTTTCAACATGAGGTCTGAGGGCCAATTTAGTTAACAGTGGTAGAGGATGAACTACTAGTGTGTCTTAAGAAGAAGATATAAGACGCTTGTCTGAACAACAAGATGTAGTTTATTGCGTGATAACAATTAGTACAAAAGCTACATTGGCAGGTTATACATAATCACAAAATTCATAAGGAACCAGGGATGAAATAGCTAAACCAATTGTAAACCAAAACTGGTCTCCCAATTCTCTACTAAGGAATTTGTGACATCATTAGATTGAATGGAACTTAATGCAATCACCAACATTAACTATTTCTGAACTATTACCTTATGTAACATCTCCCCTAAGCATTTTTCGCCAGAATTAGCATTTATATATTGAATATATAACTATTTTCACATTTACTACTATCCCATTTTCCTTTACAAAGTGACTTTTGCCGTTAACACACATAGTTGCTCAATAATATCAACTTTGAGACCTTTATTCTGATGATTATTCACAATGGAATATCGATTCCATAGAGGCATAAATGTCTCACCTTTATTATCCACCAGCAAATCACTTAATCCACTGAAACATCCTATGAAATATGGAAGCTCTTTACTTGTTGAGTAAGTTGGTAGCCTCCATTCATCCTCTGAGGATGACTGCCTGGTGAAGTAAATGTTTTCACAACCTCAGAGATGGTACTAGAGATCTGCTGCTGCTCATTTAGAATCATAGAGTCATACAGAATGGAAACAGGCTCTTTGGTCCAACTAGTCCACGCCAACTATTTTCCCAAACTAAACTAGTCCCACCTGACTGCGTTTGACTCATATCCCTTCAAATCTTTCCTATTCACGTACTTACCTAAATGACTTTTAAATGTTTTCACGGTACCTGCATCCACTCTTCCTCTGGCAGTTCATTCCACAAACTAATCCGTCGCTGTAAGTAAAGTTGCTCCTCATGTCCTTTTTCACATTTTCTCCTTTCATCTTAAAAATATATCCCCTAGTTTTGAAATCCTGTATCTTAGGGAAAAGACCATTGCTATTCATCTTATCTATACCCCTCATGATTTTATAAACCTCTAGAAGGTCACCTCTCAACTCCTGTGCTCCAGTGAAAAAGGTCCCACTCTATTCAACCTACTTTTATAACTCAAACGCTCCATTCCCAGCAATATCCTGGTAAATCTTTTCTGAATCCTCTCCAATTTAGTAATATCATTCCTATAGCAGGGTGACCAGAACTGCACACAGTTTTCCAGAAGAGACCTCATCAACATCCTGCACAACCTTAACAGGATATGCAAAGTTTGTGAGAAGATTTGTAGCTCGGGTGCTCGTTGCTGTGGTTCTGTTCGCCAAGCTGGAAGTTTTTGTTGCAAATGTTTCGTCCCCTGTCTAGGTGACATTCTCAGTGCTTAGGAGCCTCCTGTGAAGCGCTTGAAGAGGATGTCACTGAGGATGTCACCTAGACAGGGGACGAAACGTTTGCAATAAAAACTTTCAGCTCGGCGAACAGAACCACAGCTTAACAGGATATCCTAACTTCTATACTTAAAGGTATGAGCAATGATGGCAAATGGGCTAAACACCATCTTAACCACTCTGTTTACCTGTGAATGCAAATTTCAAAGAATTATGTACCTGAACCCCTAGGTCCCTCTGTTCTCCAACATGTCACAAAGCCTACTGTTAATTGTATAAGTCCTGTTCTTGTCCAAATTAAACTCCATCTGCCACTCTTCAGCCCATTGACTCAATTGATCAAGATCTGTTTGTAATCTTAGATAACCTTCTTCACTGGTCACTGTATTACCTATTTTGGTGTCATCCACAAACTTATTAACCTTCTAAATTCTAATCCAAATCGCTTATCTAAATGACAAACAAAAGTGGACCAAATACTGATCCCTGTTGCAAACCACTGGTCAAAGGCCTCCAGTCCAAAAAAAACCTTCCACCATCATCCTCTGTCTCCTACCAGCAAGCCAATTTTGTATCCAATTGGCAAACCCACCCTGAATCCATGTGATCTAACTTTAGTAATTAGTCTACCATGCAGAACCCCATCAAAGGCGATATTAAAGTCCAAATAAACAATCTCTACAGCTCTGCCTTCATCAATTTTCATTGTTACTTACTCAAAAAATAAAATCAAATTTGTGAGACATTATTTCTCTCACATAACACTATGCTGACTTATCCCTAATCATTTACAATGCCACAACTCACCCAGCCTCTTTTGACAGCACCTTCTAAACACTCATCCTCTACCACCTAAGACCAGGGAAAGCAGATGCATGGGAACACCCCCTCCTAAAATTCTCCCTCAGGCTCACACTTCTTGACTTGGATCTATATTGTAATTGCTTCACAGTGGCTGGGTCAAATTCCTTCCCAACAGTATTGTGAAGGGACTTACATCCTAAGGTCTGCAGCAGTTCAAGGCAGTTTGCTACAAACTTCTCCAGCAATAAATACGTGCTGGACTGGCCAGTAACATCCACATCATAAACCAAACAACAAAAAAAAGCAATGAAAAATATTTCCACAACTCCTGTAAAGTCACACAATGCCTTTCCATTAACGGTCTGAAATAATTCCTTTATTCCAACATAGGTAAATTATTCTTGTTGGGTTGTTTGCTAAGAATCTCAGAAACCCAATGAAATCTTCCACCATTTGTCCCTTCACTGGTTAGTGAACAAGAGTTTGCTCGCTGATTAAATATTCTCTTGAACTGATTGATCTCCTATTGCTATTGGAAGGATATTGACATGAAGCCAACACAAAAGTGATACTTACGAATTACCTCTACATTTTCAATTCCCTTATATTTTTAATGTTGCTGTGTTACTTGTAGCATATCTTTACTCTTTAGAGTTGCATCTGGAGCACGTCGATCCATTCCTGTATCTCCTGTAGCTCCTGTTTCTTATGGTGGCTCAGTGGTTAGCACTGTTGCCTCACAGTGCCAGGGACCTGGGTTTGATTCCCACCTGAGGCAACTATCTGTGTGAAATTTCCACATTCTTCCCGTGTCACATGGATTTCCTCCTGGTGCTCTAGTTTCCTCCCACAATCCAAAGATGTACAGGTCAGGTGAATTGGCCATGCTAAATTGCCTATAGTGTTAGTGGCATTACTCAGGGATAAATATAGGGTAGGGGTCTGGGTGGGTTACTCTTCGGAGGGTCAGTGTGGACTTGTTGAGCTGAAGGGCCAGTTTCCATCATTTGGGGAATCTAATCTCATCCTGTTCTTTGATCTGATGAGACAGTGTTCCTGTACCACTCATAAAATCAAGAGAATGTTCATTGATAATATACAATTTGTGTCAACCTTAAATTGGTTGAATCACCAATTTCCCTTTGCAATTCCTCTTCTTCAAGTGGTGGAGGTTCTTTTGTATTGATGTCTTTATATCCTTAAGCATTTAATTTCTTGCTCCTCCTCCTACTTCTGTATTGAGCCGATTTTGTCGGGTGTGTCCAGGAAAGATTCCTGACTTAATATGTAGATAGGCCGACTAGAGGGGAAGGCCATATTGGATTTAGAGCTAGGCAATGAGCCAAGCCAGGTGTCAGATCTCTCAGTGGGGAGCATTTTGGTGACAGTGACCACAACTGCCTCACCTTTACTATAGCCATGAAGAGGGCCAGGAACAGACAGTATGGAAGGTATTTAATTGGAGGATGGAAATTATACTGCCATTAGACAGGAACTGTAGAGTATAAATTGGGAACAATTGTTTTCTGGGAAATGCACAACAGAAATGTGGAGCTTGTTTAAGGAGCACTGGTAGTGAGTGTTGGATAACTTTGTCCCACTGAGACAGGCAAGGAATGGTAAGGTGAAGGAGCCTTGGATGACAAAAGAAGAGGAGCTTCTCATCAAGAGGAAGAAGGAAGCTTACTTAAGGTTGAGGAAGCAAGGATTTGGCACAGCTTTAGAGGATTACAGAGTAACTAGGAAAGAACTCAAAAATGGACTGAGGAGAGCTAGGAAGGGGCATGAAAAAGC
Organism: Chiloscyllium plagiosum; assembly: GCF_004010195.1. Taxonomy (NCBI): domain Eukaryota; kingdom Metazoa; phylum Chordata; class Chondrichthyes; order Orectolobiformes; family Hemiscylliidae; genus Chiloscyllium; species Chiloscyllium plagiosum. Next base: position 44,584,772 of record NC_057710.1, on the reverse strand, counting down.
CTTGGCAGGAAGGATTAGGGAAAACCCAAAGGTGTTCTACACTTACATAAGGAATAAGAGAATGATCAAAGATAGAGGGTAGGACCGATCAGGGATAGTGAAGGGAACTTGCGCCTAAAGTCTGAAGAAGTAGGGGAGGCCCTAAATGAATTTTTTGCTTCAGTATTCACTAGAGAGCAGGATCTTGTTGATAATGAGAATAGAGTAGAGATAGGTTAATAGCTTGAACCGATTGATATTAAGAAAGTGAATGTACTGGAAATCTGGAAAGTATCAAGATAGATAAGTTCCCAGGGCCAGACCAGATATATCTAAGGTTACTATGGGAAGTGAGGAATGAGATTGCTGCACCTCTGGCAATGATCTTTGAATCTTCACTCTCCATGGGAGTAGTACTGGATGAGTGGAGGGAGATAATATCATTTCTCTGTGCAAGAAAGGGTATAGGGAAATCCCTAGGAATTATAGACCAATCATTCTTACGTCTGTGGTAAGCAAGGTACTGGAAAGGATTCTGAGAGATACAATTTAGGACTATTTGGAAAAACATAGTTTGATTAAAGATAGTCAGGATGGCTTTGTGAGGAGCAGGTCATGCCTCACAAGCCTTATTGTGACAAGCCAAGTTGTCAAAGGTCGAGCAGTAGATGTGGTGCATATGGATTTCAGTAAGGCATTTGATAAGGTTCCCCACAGTAGGCTTATGCAGAATTTTAGGAGATATGGGATACAAAGAAATTTAGCTGTCTGGACATAGAATTGGCTGTCTGAAAGAAAACAGTAAGTGGTAGTGGATGGAAAGTATTCCGCGTAGAGGTCGGTGATCAGTGGTGTCCTGCAGGGATCTGTTCGAGGGCCTCTGCTCTTTGTAAGTTTTATAAGTGACTTGGATGAAGAGGTGGAAGGGTGGGTTAGTAAGGTTGCCGATGATACAAAGGTCAGTGGTGTTGTAGATAGCGTTGAGGGCTGTTGCAGGCTACAACATGACATTGACAGGATGCAGAGCTGGGCTGAGAAGTGGCAGATGGAGTTCAACCTTGATAAATGTAAAGTGATTCATTTTGGAAAGTCAAATTTGAATACTGAATACAGGGTTAAAGACAGGATTCTTGGCAGTGTGGAGGAACAGTGGGATCTTGGGGTCCCCATACATAGATCCCTCAAAGTTGCCACCCAAGTGGATAAGATTGTTAAGAAGGCATTTGGTGTTTTGGCTTTCATTAACAGGGGGTTTGAGTTTAAGAGCCACAAGATTTTAATGTAGCCCTGGTTAATAAAACCCTGGTTAGACCACACTTGGAGAATATTGTGTCCATTTCTGGTCACCTCATTATTGGAAGGATCTAGATGCTTTGGAAAAGATGCACAGAAGATTTACCAGGATGCTGCCTGGATTAGAGGGTTTGTCTTATGAAGAGAGGTTGAGTGAGCTAGGGCTTTTCACACTGGAAAGAAGGAAGAGAGATGACTTGATAGGGGTGTACAAGGTAATGAGAGGCATAGATAGAGTAGATAACCAGAGACTTTTCCCCACGGTAGAAATGGTTGTCACGAGGGGTCATAATTTTAAGGTGATTAGAGGAATGGATAGGGGAGATGTCAGAGGTAGGATCTTTATGCAGAGTGTGATGGGTGCGTGGAATGCACTGCCAGCGGTGGTGGTAGAGTCAGAGACATTAGGGACATTTAAGTGACTGCTGGACAAGCATATGGATGGCAGTAAATTGAGGGGTGTGCAGGTAAGGTTAATCGTAGACTAAGATAAATGCTCGCTACAATACATGGGCCAAAGGGCCTGTACTGTGCTGTACTATTCTATGTTCTATGTTCTGCACATCTTAGCATTCGTTTTTTGTTGTTTGACACTTCTTGTATCAGTCACACATTTTTGTATCACAGCTATGGCACAAACTATTAGTATCTGTTGCCTGGCCCGCTCTTTGTGTTGATTTGTCGTGGTATGTGTCGAGAATTTATACCGATAAAGTGAATGAGTTCAATTGATTTTCTATGGAAAGGTTGTCCTTCTTTTTTGCTGTTTTGTCTGAGAGTCTTGCTGGTTTCTGTTACACATTTTATATTTTAGCAATTTATGTTGTTAGCTATTTGAATATAGGTGGGTAATTACTTGCTCACCTTGAGATTTAGTATTTAGTTTTGAAGCAATTATGCAAGCGAAGAATTGTTTTGTTCTAAGATGTCCAATTTTGTGTATTGTTTGGGCCATTTCTGACATTAAGCGTTTGAGGTCTGTATTATAATATATCAATCAATATTATATACACATAGATATATCTGGGGTGACAAGAGCAGGTCAGATGAATCCTATAATGAGTAACTCACCTCCTAACTCTCCAAATCCTGTCTACCATCTACAAGGCACAAGTCAAGAGTACACCTGCCTGAATGAATGCAGCTCCAAAATCATTTTTAAAACTTGATACCATTAAGACAAAACAGCCCATTTGATTGGCCATATCCACATTCATTCACTCCTTCCACTACTAATGCTCAGAACACACTGCTGCTACTACCTACAAGTTGAACTGCAGAAATTCACCAAATCTCATTCAATAGCATCTACCAAATGCATGCTCACTACCATCTAAACGAAGAGGGATGCAGACATATGGAAACTGCCATCACCTTCAGGTTCCTCTCAAGCCACTCAACATCCTGACTTGGAAAGTTATCACCTTCATTGTTGTTGAATCAAATTTCCGGAACTCGCTCTTTCATGGCATTGTGGGTGTACTTACACGAAATGGACAGCATGAGTTCCAGAAGGGCACCTTCTGTTCCAGAAGTTCCACCATCACCACTATCTCAAGTGCAATAAGAGATGAGCAATCAATGCTGGCCCAGCCAGTGATATCCACATCCCATGAATGAATAAAACAGATTCTCCTGCATCTGCACCTCCTGCATAGGAAATGACATAACCACAGGAAATGACATCACCAACCTAAGGAAACCTAAACACACAAAAAAAAGCAGGCCATACTACCAGTACTTCACGGGAGGCTCACTGATGATGTTATCTATTATGGTGACGAAACGACTGAAAACAAATCTTCCAGCTCAGCAAGCAAACTTACATCCACATTCTCCTGAAATTGCTTTGTTTGATTATTTATTCTTATTACTTAAGAGATATTTTAAAATTGCACCATGCAATTTGCAACTGTTAATAATCTGTTGGGGCTTTAAAATTTCTATTCTTACAAGACATCAATGCTGTTTTAAAGTCCCTTCAAACTTTTAAACCTATTATAGTAATACTGTAGTTTTGACTTTGAAGAGACATTTAGTCTGTATAATGGCAATGTTGTAGTGCTTTACAGAAAATGTAACAAAGTGCTGGAGAATCTCAGCAGGTCTAGCAGCATCTGTGGAGAGAGAAACAGAGTCAACATTTTGAGTCCAATATGACTTTTTAGCATACTATGCACTGGAGACATTTCTGTCATTTTTGCATTCAATTTCTGATAGCAAAATGGAGACTTCTGTTTACTTGTTTTCAAATGAAAGTTTTCCTACCTCTCCAGCCTAAAAGATACTGGAAAAATCCTGGAACGTGTGAAAATAGGTAAGTCCCATGGGCTAGATGGGATTTATCCTAGGATTCTCTGGAAAGCAAGGGAAGAGATTGTCTACAGGAATAGTGCCAGAAGACTGGAGGATAGCAAATGTTGTCCTCTTGTTCAAGAAGGGGAGCAGAGACAACCCTGGCATCTATAGACCAGTGAGCCTTACTTCAGTTGTGGGTAAAGTGTTGGAAAGGATTATAAGAGATAGGATTTAGAAAGGAATCATCTAGAAAGGAACAATTTGATTAGGGATAGTCAACACGGTTTTGTGAAGGTTAGGTTGTACCTCACAAACCTTATTGACCTCTTTGAGAAGGTGACCAAACAGATGGATGAGAGTAAAACGGTTGATGTGGTGTATATGGATTTCAGTAAAGCATTTGATAAGGTACCCCATGGTCGGCTATTGCAGAAATTACAGAGGCATGGGATTGAGAGTGATTTAGTGGTTTGGATCAGAAATTGGCTAGATGTAAGAAGAGAGAGGGTGGCCATCGATGGGAAATGTTCATCTTGGAGTTCAGTTATTTGTCGTGTACTGCAAGGTTCTTTTTTGTGTCCACTGTTTGTCATTTTTATTACTGCCCTGAATGAGGCCATAGAAAGATGGGTTAGTAAATTTGTGGATGACACTCAGGTTGGTAGAGTTGTGGACCGTGTGGAAGGATGTTGCAGGTTACAGAGAGATATAGATAAGCTGCAGATCTGGGCTGAGAGGTGGAAAATGGAGTTTAATGTGGAAAAGTATGAGGTGATTCACTTTAGAAGGAGTAACAAGAATACAGAGTACTGGGCTAATAGTGAGATTCTTGGTAGTATGGATGACCAGAGAGATCTCTGCGTTCATTTGCATAGATCCCTGAATGTTGCCACTCAGATTGATAGGGTTGTTAAGAAGGCATAAGCTGTGTTAGCTTTTATTGGTAGAGGGAACCATGAGATCATGCTGCAGCTATACGAAACCCTGGTGCGGCTGCACTTGGAATATTGCGTACAGTTCTGGTCACCGCATTATAGGAAGAATGTGGAAGCATTGGAAAGGGTGCAGAGATTTACTAGGATGTTGTCTGGTATGGAGCAAAGGTCTTATGAAGAAAGGCTGAGGGACTTGAGGCTATTTTCACTAGAGGGAAGATTGAGAGATGACTTAGTAGACATATAAGATGATCAGAGAGTTAGATTGGGTGGACAGTGAGAGCCTTTTTCCTCAAAAGGTGATGGCTAGCATGAGGAGACATGGGGTGATAGATATAGGACTGATGGCAGAGGTAGGTTCTTTACTCAGAGAGTAAAAAGGGCATGAAATGCCCTGCCTGAAACAGTAGTAGACTCACCAACTTTAAGGGCATTTCAATGGTCATTGGATAAACAAATGAATGATAATGGAATAGTGTAGGTTAGATGGGCTTCAGATTGATTTCACAGGTCGGTACAGCATTGACAACCGAAGGGCCTTTACTGCGTTGTAATGTTCTATGTTCTACACACTGTCCTTGGTTTTTCAAATAGAGTCTATGTCTATAGCCTTAATAAATTATCCTGCTAAATCTGCAGTTTAAATTAAATATCTCCTGAAGTTATATCACTCTTGAAATTCTTCTATCTTCTGGCAGACTTCGAGTTCAAGTCTTTCAATTTGCCCTTTTATTACAATATATCTGCTCCGCAAATTTCCTCATGCTCTGCTCTCCATTAATTAACAATCTTTGACTTTGTTCTATAACTGTGCCTTGTGGACTGTGCTCACTGTGGATATGACACATGCTTGTTGTGAACAATAAGTGCTCTTCTCTTACTTCATTACTTCCTTAGTTACAAATCACACAACACCAGGTTATAATCCAACAGGTTTAATTGGAAGCACTAGCTTTCAGAGCACTGCTCATTACTTTCTAGTATGGTTTTTTACACCATTAATTAAAATATTTTCCCCTTGTCTAACAGGATGTTTAACTTTATTTACACAGCTCCAAAAGAGTTATTTTTCAACTGAAGCTCAAATTGGGACTACCTGCAAATCCCTTCCTCAGGATGTAACTGACAAATATGACTAATCTTTTACTTCTTTTTCTAGATCATAGTCTCTCCTCTGCCCCTTACCAGTCTTGAAGAAGGTGTTTTATCCTAAGCCATTCTGTGTGTTCCACAACTTCCACATTTTGTGTGCAAGTCCTTGCAACTGCTGACGGACCCTCTGAATATCCTTAAAACAGCAATGTTCTTTAAGTTTTAAATTCACTCTTTTTTTCCCCACAATCAAATGGGTATTTTTTTCACCATTGTTACCTCGAGTTTTTTAAGTCACAAACCTGCCAGTGAACATAAGAATGCTGGAGTTCTGAAATCAACAAGAACAGAAATTGATGGAGAAACTCAGTAAATCTGACAGCAATTGTGGAGATAGAAACAGGATTAGCATTTTGAGAAGTGACTCTTCAGAACTGATCATCATGACAGCTAAGAAAACACAACAATATTGTTACTTCCTCAGGAGGCTAAGGAAGTTCGGCGTTGCAATGATTGTAATGTCTGCCATCTTATAGAATATGAGTTCCCTGACTAGGGCTGTTAATCTGGTCCAATCAGGGAGCTCTGGCTGACAGACAAGAATAGGAGTGTCAGACACCCTGTTCACTCTGAGATCTGGCTCTGAGGGGGCTGGATCATTGTCAAGGACTCTCCAAGTGTATATAAAGAGTGACTTGGTGACAGGATACTGACCTCTGTGGAGTTATTTCAGGCTTGTCTACAAAGAGTCAATAAAGTGTGGAGCTGGAAAAAACACAGCAGGTCAGGCAGCATTTAAGGAGAAGGAGAGTCAACATTTTAGGCAGAACCCTTCATTGGGAAAGATCCTTACCAATTTTTATAGATGCACCATAGAAAGCATTCTATCTGAATGCATCACAATATGGTTGGCAACTGCTCTTTCCAAGATCTGGAGAGACTCTTGAACACAACCCAGTCCATCACGCAAACTAGCCTTCCTTCCATTGATTCTGTCTAGACTTCCTGCTGCCTTGGAAAGCAGCCAGCATAATCAAATATCTTTCTGACCCCAGTTATAATCTCTTCCACCATCTTCTATAGACAGAAGATATAAAAGTTTGAATATACGCACAAACAGATTCAAGAACAGTTTTTTCCCTGCTGTAATCTGACTTTTGAATGGATGTCTCAAATGTTAATGTTGATCTCTCTCTCTCTTTCTCTCTCTCTGTGCGCCTTCTCTGCAGCTGTAACACTGTATTCTGCACTCTGTTCGGCTACCCTAATGCAGTTTGTATGGTATGATCTGCCATTATAGCATGCAAAACAACACTTTTCCCTGTATATCGATAAATGTGACAACAACAAATCAAACTTAAACTCAAAACTCAAACTACCTGGTTGCTGTCAATCCCAAGGGACTATTAAAGAAGAAGAATAGCAGACTGAGCGGGATGAAAGCCTGTTGGAGCATGAACTAAGAGATCTCATATAAAGATGCATTCAATGACTTTGACCACAGGCTTATAGAGTTATAGAGATATACAGCACAGAAACAGACCTTTCAGTCTAATTCGTCCATGTCAAAACGATATCTGAAACTGATCTAGTCCCATTTGCCAGCATTTGGCCCATATCCTTCCAAACCCTTCCCATTCATGTATCCATCCAGATGCCTTTTTAAATGCTGTAATCGTACCAGCCTCCACCACTTCCTCTGGCAGCTCATTCCATACATGCACCACTGCGTGAAAAAGTTGTCCCTGAGGTTGTCTTTAAATCTTTCCCCTCTCACCTTAAACCCTCTAGTTTTGGATTCCCCTACCTTGTGGAAAAAATCATTAACTATTTACCCTATCCATGTCCCTGATAATTTTATAAACCTCTATAAGCTCACCGCTCAGCCTCCGATGCTACAGGGAAAACAACCCCAGCCTATTCAATCTCTCCCTATAGCTCAAATCCTCCAACCCTGGCAGCATCCTTGCAAATCTTTTCTGAGCCCTTTCAAGTTTAAGAACATGTTTCCTATAGTAAGGAGACCAGAACTGAACGCAGTATTGCAAAAATGACTTCACCAATGTCCTGTACAGCCACAATATGACCACCCATCTACTATACTCAATGCACTGACTAATAAAGGCAAGCATAGTAAACGCCTTCTTCACTATTCTATCTACCTGCGACTCTACTTTCAAGGAACTATGAACCTGCTCTCCAAGATCTCCTTGTTCGGCCACACTCCCCAGGTCCTTGCCATCAAGTGTATAAGTCCTGCCCTGATTTACTTCAGAAAATGTAGCACCTCACATTTCTCTAGATTAAACTCCATCTGCCACTCCTCAGCCCATCGGCCCATCTCATCAAGGTCCCATTGTACTCTGAGGTAACTTTCTTTGCTGCCCACTACATCATCAATTTTGGTGTCATCTGCAAATTTACTAACCATACCCTCTACATTCACATCCAAATCATGCATACAAATGACAAAAAGGAGTAGACCTAGCACTGATCCATGTGGCACACTGCTGGTCACAGGCCTCCAGTCTGAAAAACAGGCCTTCAGTCTGTTACTTTCAAGCCAATTTTGTTGCCAAATCGCTAATTCTCCATGTATTTCATGTGATTTAACTTTGCTAATCAGACTACTATGCTTGAGAGTTCTGGGAATGTGGAGCGAGAAAAAACACAGCAGGTCAGACAACATTGGAGGAGTCGCAAAGTCAACATTTTGGGTCAGGACTCTTCATCAGCTCCTCCGATGCTGTCTGACTTGTGTTTATGCAGCTCCACGTTTTATCGAATCTGACTTCCAGCATCTGCAGTCCTTACTATCTACTGTACTTCAGATCGTTATTGCACTGCTGCTAGGTCCTCAGATCTGAATACTTGGAATTGTCCTCAAACTGCCTGCCCCAAAACCCTACGTGGATTTAATTTGAGGGTTGCCTGACTGCCAGCAGAATGATGCTTCTGCTCACCTTTGTTGAAAAGGTCTACAGCACAGCATCTGATTCAGGAGTCCTTCCCTCGGCCCTGAAGTTTCATTCTCTTCATTGAGATTTGGAGCACAACATAGCATGAAATGTTCCAGATGGTTCTCAGCCCTTGCACAAGTAGATGGATGGTACTAGACACATGCAGCCCTCATTGGTATTTTCTCCGAAGCAGTAAGTTCAGGAGATGTCATGAGGAAGTCTTCCAGAAATCTATCAGGAAGAGTAGCAGTTTAAATATTTCAATTGTCACACAAGATTCTCAAGAACATTCCACAGAAAGGTGGCAAAGGCTAAGATTTGGTTCTTATCCTTCACAGGTTGCACCTCAACTGAATGAATGCCAAATAATATCAAAATAGCCACAACTTCTGACAGCCAGAAACTCAGACAGGTGACTTAAATATAGAGTCATAACTTTCTACAGCACAAAGACAGGTCCTTTGGGCCAAACTGATCCATGCTGATCACAATGTCCATTCACGCTTACCCCATTTCCCTCTAATCCTTTCCTATCCATATACTTCTCCAAATACCATTTGTATGTTGTTAATGTACCCGCCTCAACCACTTCTGCTGGTAGCTTATTCCATATGCGTACCACCCTCTGTGTGAAAAAATTGCCCCCAGGTTCCGTTTTATTCTTTCCCCTCGAACCTTAAACTGATACCCTCTAGTCCTTGATTCCCCAACCCTGGGAAAACGACTGAGTGCATTCACCCTATCCATGCCTCTCATGATCTTATACACTTTCATAAGATCTCCCCTCAATCTCCGACACTCTAAAGAAAATGTCCTAGCTTACCCAAACTCTCCCTACAACTCAGACCATTGAGTCCAGGCAACATTCTTGTAAACTTCTTCTGCACTCTTTCCTGTTTAATAACATCTTTCCTACAGCAAAGTGACCAAAAGTGAACATAATACTCCAAGTCTGGCATTACCAACATCCTGTATAACTGCAACATAACTTCCCAACTTCTATATTCAATGCCTTAACTGATGAAGACCAGTGTGCCAAAAGCCTTCTTCACTGCCCTGTCTACCTGTGACTCCGTTTTCAGGGAACTGTGCACCTGAACTCCAAGGCCCCTCTGTTCCATTATACTCCTAATGCCCTTCCATTCACCATGGAACTCCTACCTTGATTTGACTTTCCAAAATGCAAGACCTTATCTATATTAAGATTCATTTGCCATTTCTTGGCACACTTCCCCAGATGATCAAAGTCCTGCTGCAATTTCTGATAACCTTCCTCACTGTCCATGATTCCACCTATTTTAGTGTCATCTGCAAATTTACTAATTATTCCTTGTATATTCTCATCCAAATGATTGATATAGATAATAAACAACAATGGTCCCTGAGGCAGTCAACTAGTCACAGGATTCCAGTCCAATATGCATCCTTCCACTATTGTCCTCTGCTTCCTACCATTAAGCCAATTCTGTATCCAATTTGGCAGCTCCACATGGATTCCATTATCTAACCTTCTAGAGCAACCTACCATTTCGAACCTTATCAAATGCCCTACTGACATCTATATAGACTATGTCTACTGCACTGCCCTCATCAATCCTCCTGGTCACTTCTTCAAAGAACTCTACCAAATTTGTGAGGCATGATCTCCCACATACAAAGCCATGCTGCTACTCCTAATCAGACCCTGTCTTTCCAAATGCACGTACAACTTATGTCTCAATCTCTCAAATAATTTATCTACCACAGATGTTCGGCTTACTGGTTTATAGTTCCCAGGTTTGTCTTTGCAGTCCTTTTTGAATAAGGGCATAACATTTGCTACAAGGTATTTTCTCTGGGGTGGGAGAGTCCAGAACTCAAGGGCATAGGTTTAGGGTGAGAGGGGCAAGATTTAAAAAGAACCTAAGAGACAAGTATTTCATGCAGAGGGTGTTGCATTTATGGAATGAGCTGTCAGAGAAAGTGGTGGAGGCTAGTACAATTACAACAGTTAAAAGACATCTGTTTGGGTACATGAAAAGGAAGGGTTCAGAAGGGAATGGGCCAAGTGCTGGCAAATGGGAGTAGATCAGTTTTGGATATCTAGTCCGCATGGGTAAATTGGACCGAAGGGTCTGTTTCCGCGCTGTACATTCCCATGACTCTATGCTTCTATGACTCTACCCTCCAGTCTTCTGGGACCTCACCCATGGCTAATGATGATGCAAAAATATCAGTCAGGGCCCCTGCAATTTCTTCTCTAGTCTCTTGCAGTGTTCTTAGATATATGTGGTTCGGACGAGGAGATCTATCCACCTTCATACACTCTAATACATCCAACACCTCCTCTACTGTGATAGGGACTGTCCCCAAGATATGACCAACTTCCCCAAGTTCCCAAGTCTTCATGTCTTTCTTCACAGTAAACACAGAGGAGAAATATTCATGGAGCACCTCCCCATCTCCTATGGTTGTACACATACATGTCCACTTTCGTCCTTGAGGCGTCCTATTCTACCTCTAGTTATTCTTTTTCCTTTAATATACTTAAATAAGCTCTTTAGATTCACCCTAACCTTCTCAGCCAAGGCTATCTTGTGCCCCCTTTTCGCCCTCCTGATTTCCTTCTTCAGTAAACTCCTGTATCCCGTATATAGCTGCAGGGACTCCCTTGGTCCCAGCTGCCTGTACCTGAGCCATCCTTCCATCTTTTTTCTGGTCAAAGCCTCAAAATCACTTGTCATCCAAACTTCCCTATTCCTGTCAATCTTGTCCGTCAACCTCACTGGAATACATAGACCTTGAACTCTAGTGATCTCACTTTTAAAGGTCTCCCACTTGTCGGAGGTCCCTTTGACTGCAAACAAACTACTCCAATCAACCCCTGCAACCTCCTGTCTAACTCCATCAAAATTCACCTTGCCAAAATTTAGAACTTGAACCTGTGGACCAGTTTTGTCCCTCTTCATAACTCTTTTAAAATTAATAGAACAATGGTCACTGGTCCCAAAGTGCTCCCCCAATGTCACCTCAGTCCTGCCCTATTTCCCAAGAGTAGGTGGAGTTTTGACCCTTCCCAAGTAGGACCCTCTATATACTGCTTGAGGAAACTTTCTTGAACACAATTAACAAATTCCACCTCATCTAAATCCTTAATGCAATGTGACATCCATTAAATGATTTAGTGAAATAAACTGTTTCACAGTGTCTTATCAGTGAACATTTTTTAAAAATCTCCAGGAATCAGTAGAGCAATAGAGTCATAGAATTATACAGCGGGCCCTTCAGTCCAACTTGTCAACATCGACCAGATTTCCTAAACTGACCCTACACTATTTGCTAGCATTTGGCCCATATCTTCCTAAATCTTTCCTATTCATGTACCCAAGCAGATTCCTTTTAAATGTTGCAATTGGACCTGCTTCCACCACTTCTTCTGACAGTTCTTTCCATATTTACACCACCCTCTGCATGAAAACGTTGCCTCTTAGGTCCTTTTTAAATCTTTACCCTCTCACCTTAAATCTACACCCTCTAGTTCCCTATCCTGTGAAAAAGACCTTGGTTATTCACTCTATTGATGTCCCTCATGATTTTATAAACCTTGATAAGGTCACCCCTCAACCTCCAATACTCTCGGGAAAAAAAGTACCAGCCTAAGTGACCTCTCTCTATAGCTCAAACCTTCCAACCCCAGCAATATCTTTGTAAATTTTTTCTGAATCCTACGTGACCTCTCTCTATAGCTCAAACCTTCCAACCCCAGCAATATCTTTGTAAATCTTTTCTGAATCCTTTTAAGTTTCACAATATTTTTTCTATAGCAGGGAGAACTGTTGAATGGAGTATTCCAGAAGTTGCCTAGCCAATGTCCTGTACAATTGCAACATGACATCCCAACTCCTATACTCAATGCATTGATCATAGAATCAGAGAATCAGTACAGTGAGGAAACAGGCCCTTCAGCCCAACAAGTCCACACCGACCCTCTGAAGAGTAATCCACCCAGATTCATTCCCCCTACCCTATATTTACCTTTAACTAATGCACCTCACCTACACATCACTGAGTACTATGAGCAATTTAGCATAGCTAATTCACCTAACATGCACATCTTTGCACTGTGGGAGGAAACCGGAGCATCCTGAGGAAATCCACACAGACACAGGGAGAATATGCAAACTCCACACAGGCAGTCACCTGAGGCTGGGATTGAACCTGGGTCCCTGGTGCCGTGAGGCAGCACTGCTGACCACTGAGCCACCGTGCTGTCCCAAACATGCCAAACGGTTTCTTCACCACTTTATCTACTTCTCACTCCACTTTCAAGTAACTATAAACCTGCTCCCCACCCCCTAGTTCTTTTTGTTCAGCAACACCTCCCAAGGCTTACTATTTACTAAGTCCTGCCCTGGTTTGCCTTACCAAAATGCAACACCTCACATTTGTTTAAATTAAACTCTATCTGCCACTCCTCAGACTATCTGATCAAAGTACTGTCATACTCTGCGATAACGTTCTTTATTGTGCACTACACCATTAATTTTGGCGTCATCTGCAAATTTACTCACCATACCTTCCATTTTCACATCCAAATCATTTATATAAAGAAAAGCAGTGGACCCAGCACTGATCCTTGCTGTACTTTTCACAATCATTCAGACAGGAAAAATATTAATACTGAATGTGTCTTCATAACAATATCCACATCAACGTATAGCTTTAATGTCTGAATGGTGTGTAAAACACAACTTTACAGACTTCATTGTATCTGATTATAAAGTAGTGTTACAGTTGCTATGGTTGTAGCTAATCAGGAAGGTCTATTGTACAATACAGTAGTTAATGGCAATTGTATTCAAGAGTTACAGATTTTTCAAAATCAAATGAGAATGCTTTTATTGTCATTAATATTTAAAAAGGTCATTGCAAAAATCTTCTGAAAGTCCAGTTGATAAATATATCATATTAATGTGAATTATTAAGTCCTAGTCTCATGAACAGTGACAGTAGTTGGACTGCTAACAGTCTCTCAGGGCTTCTGACAGACTAATAATAATGAAGGTAGTCAGCTTGGATTTGCTCTTGGTTACTTGCTGTGATCTCTGTTAGAAACATTGGAACAGATAGACTATGACATTAACTGCCTGTTGAATTTTACAGAATGCCATAGTCCTTGCCACTCCTAAGCCGACCCAGCAGGAGAACGAGTAAGTCATATTCATGTAGTGCTTGCGAAGGGTTAGTGCCTTTCAGAGACAGGGATGCCTCTCTTAGGGAGTAATCAGACCAATCAGAGGCAGCAGCCGTTGAGATAGGCAGGAGCAATGCACACCACAGGAGCTGTACTCTGACGATGAGGACAAATAGCAATGGTTTGGTAATCTATTCATGTTTGGGGACCAGTTTAGGGACCAGGGTTTGAAAGGCTGTGGTGGAAGAGGGCAAACTGGGCATAATTACATCTTGCAGGTGCAAACATGGATGGACCCAAAGGCCATTTAAGGAGGGAACCCTCCTGCCCACCACCAGCCTGTATAAAGAAACCAATTGACACAAGCCTTTTTTGCCACTGGATAATTGCTGATAATGTGATAAGGTCATTAAGTAAGTATTAACTACACGCTTGAGAGCCTCAAATAGCCCACTGACAAGCAGGCCATCCAGTACAATACCTGCCACTGGAGGCACAGCTGAACGCTGAAGTTAACATACCTCTAAGGAGAAAGTGAGGTCTGCAGATGCTGGAGATCAGAGCTGGAAATGTGTTGCTGGAAAAGCGCAGCAGGTCAGGCAGCATCCAGGGAACAGGAGAATCGACGTTTCGGGGATAAGCCCTTCTTCAGGAATACATACCTCTATCAAACTTGCTGACGGAGGAGCATTACATCCCATCCTATGATTGAGAATCTCCCTGTCAACATCACAGCTTAGGGTCAGCAACAAACAATTGGCAACAGGTGTGAAATGACTGATGTTGCCTCTACATCCTCATGAGAGGGAAAGAGAGGAGAACATTATGTAGAGATTGGAACTGCAATTATTAAATTAATCATCATTTGTATCCATTCATATCAGTAGTGATCCCCCATATAATCTACAATTAGGTGTCAGAATTAATTCTTGGCAGTAACTGAACTTTGATGTGCAAAATGTATGGCTGATGAAGTGTAAGCTATAGCCCGCTCCATCTTAACATGGCATGCCTCCTGCTGGCTATTATAAGCAGGATTTTCTGTTGTGTTATAAAATCTATAAAACTGAAAAAACTACAGCAGGTCTATCAGTGTCTAAAAATGAATGGCGACTGCACATTTCAGGTCAAACTTTTCAAGGCAACTCACGAATAACATTAATCTCAATAAACTCAATTACTGAACAACTCACTCTCGACTTCCAGCAGATTCTTTGTTTAATTTCTGATTTCCAGCTCTCCAATTGTTCTTTTTATAACTCCAGTATTGCATTTCCTTTTCGTAGACCACATTTAAGGAGTTTGCTTAATTAGGACGAAAGAGTGGGCCAAGTTCAATTATAGGCCACTTTCCTATACTTTTACTCAATGTTATGCACATGCACTATATTAAGCATTAATTTAAAAATTATTGTAGCCTTGAAGTGGAAGGAAGGTTCACATTAGCTTTAATACAACTAATAACACTGTAATAAGGGACTGTCCCTACTGGAGAGGTGTCATATTCTTTGAAAATCCACAACTGAACATATTCTATTTAAAAAAATTATGTCATCCACAGGCTACTTGCATTGGCTATGATGAGACACCCAAACATTGGTCATCCTGTAACAGTCACAGCTTTTGCCAGGTACAATGTAATTGTTTTTGTTGAGAAACTTAGGTGATGGTGTTTAAGGACACAATCACCATGAGAATGAATGCAAAGAAAGCCAAAGGTCAGGATTATGTGGGAAGGTTCTGAATAAGGGTCACTGGATCCAAAAATATTAACTCTGATTTCTCTTCACAGATGCTGCCAGACCTACTGAGCTTTTCCAGCAATTTCTGTTTTTGTTTCAGAATTATGTTGGGGTTTGAGTGACGTGGTCAATGGTGAGGTGTGAGGCAGAATCTAGCAACAAGTTTGGTGCAGGCAATCTTAATGATGGGAGCAAACCATGCCATTTTTCATCAAGTGGCGTGATAATAATCCTACGAGGCAGCAGTGAGATGCCAATTGATAGGGATTAAAGCTCATTAAATGCCTTGTTAACACCATAACTACCTCATTAATATTCAGCTCTCCCATCTCACCAAACAAACTCAACATCAGAAAAACTTAAAGGAAACCAAACCGAGCACCTGGCAGACCCAGCTCACCACTTGCCCCATGTGACCTCCATGTTGGAAACTGAGCACCAATGTCTTAGCGCATGCTCCACTGGGCACTGATCAGATGAACCATGTGGTGGGTACTTACTGAGGCAAGTTGTTCATCTATAGCAAGAGAACCGGAGGGCATAGGTTTAGGGTGAGAGGGGAAAGATATAAAAGACACCTAAGGGGCAACTTTTTCATGCAGAAGGTGGTACATGTATGGAATGAGCTGCCAGAGGAAGTGGTGGAGGCTGGTACAATTGCAACATTTAAGAGGCATTTGGATGGGTCTATGAATAGGAAGGGTTTGGAGGGATATGGGCCGGGTGCTGGCAGGTAGGACTGGATTGGGTTGGGATATCTGGTCGGCATGCTCGGGTTGGACCGAAGGGTCTGTTTCCATGCTGTACATCTCTATGACTCTATAACTCATTCGGCCTCATGGAGAAACACTGTGCAATCCTTCGACGCAACTAAGCCTGAGCCAAAATGACATAAGATTCAGCCCAAAATCATTCTAAATGATAGAGGATTGTCAGAAAAAAAAAGCAAAGGAGTTCCAGACCTTCAGTTCTTAGCCTGTTACAATTTCTAGCTTAGTCTGCAGGCACTGGTTGAACTTGCAGAATCAATTGGCCCTTCCGTCTATACATTATTAAGGACATTATCCAAATTACTTTTTGTAGGGATAATTGAAAATTTTAAACACACTTCAAGCCCTATAGGAACATTGCTGGTTAACACCCTGAGATGGACCCTTGTTTATACACCACCTGACACCACCTTTCAAGACTTTTTCTTACTTTACCATGCCCAGGAGGTCTGGGACTTTCTCCTTCACTTGTCCATTATTCCTATATGCCACCAATCCCACTCCACATTGCACAGCCCCTTGCTGGTTCCAGGCCTCTCCATTTTCCTGTTCCCTCCCACCTCCTTATGCTGTTGAGTTAGGCAAGGGAAAATGATAACCTTGTGCATAGCTGCACAAAGCCAACCAGAGCACAGTACATTTAAAACAAAAGCGTGAACTGGTTGTGATGAGATGCTGGACCATCACCAACTTCACCTCAAAGGCAATTTTTAAAATGTTTACATAAGTCGTGGCATGCAAGTACAAGTACAAATGTGCGTCCAGCTGATAGGAGGCCCAACATGCTGCAAATATGTCACCTAGCTCTGTACCTCCACCCACGGTTGGGAAAGCAAAATTCTGCAACCCACGCTAATTCGGTCACCCCGTGGAACTCGTTTGCCACTCATGAGGCTCTAGTAAATTTATGCAAGCACACATCATGCCAAGGATAGTGGTAGAACATTTTGGTAGAACGAATGAGAAAAGCCCATATAAAGTGAAATTTTCTCTGTGTAGCACCGTTCACCATGTCAGGATGTTTTAAGTTAATTTTCAGTCAAAAAATGATATTGTAAGTGTAGCTACCACTGTAATACAGGAACTATGGCTTCTAAATCACACACAGCAAATTCCTACAACTAACAATATGATAATGACCAGATAATTTTTGCGATGTTGATTGAAGTACAAATATTGGACAGACTACCAGGGACAACCCCTTGCTTCTTAAAAATAGGCCGATAGGATGCTTTACATCCATCTGAGTGGGCAGAGAGAGTCCTGGTTGGCACTTAATCTGAAAACTATTGCTTGTACTATTGTACAGTAGCACTCCCTTCATACTGTACAAGATAGTCAGCCTCAACTTCTGTGCTCAATTCTCTGGAGTAAGATGTAAAACCACAAGCATTTGATTCACCTACCATCTGAATCATAGCTGACAGACAGTTTAATCTAAATAGTATAGTTATAAACAACATTTTAAGAAAAAGAGAGTACCTTCGGCGCACGTACACAAATCTTTATGTGAGCTGAGAAGGCTGTTTTAAACTATATATGATCATTGGCTTTACAAACAAAGATATTGAATTTTAAAGGAGATAAGTTGCTAATGTGTTATAAATCTGTGGTTAAACTTTTTACTTTAGGAGAGCCATTAAAGCCTTAAACTGGGTGTAAAGGAGATTTACTGCATCACCTAGTTCTAGTCATCATTGCATGAGGAATCTTGCTCCTGGTATCAAGTCGTCTCAGGATCTTATATAATTCAATAAGATCACCTCTCATTCTTCTAAACTCCAATAGATAAAGGCCAACCTGTTCAATGAGGTTTCATGAGATATGTTCTTCATCCCTGAATATGTCAAGTGAACATTCTCTGAACTGCTTCCAAGAAATTATGTTTCAAATAATTTCACACCGTACAGGTACTCCTGAAGTGATCTCACTAACGACCAGTACAGCTGGAATAAATGTTTGTCATTTTATACTCCATTACCCTTGCAATAAATGTCAGCATTCCATTTGCATTGGATATCGGCCAAATGCAGGCAAATGGGCACAGTTTAGTTTGGGAAAGTTGGTCAACATGGACCAACTTTGTGGGCGGCACGGTAGCACAGTGGTTAGCACTGCTGCCTCACAGCGCCAGAGACACGGTTTCAATTCCCACCTCAGGCGACTGACTGTGTGGAGTTTGCATGTTCTCCCCGTGTCTGCATGGGTTTCCTCTGGGTGCTCCGGTTTCCTCCCACAGTCCAAAGATGTGTAGGTCAGGTGAATTGGCCATGCTAAATTGCCCGTAGTGTTAGGTAAGGGGTAAATGTAGGGGTATGGGTGGGTTGCGCGTCAGTGTGGACTTGTTGGGCCGAAGGGCCTGTTTCCACACTGTAATGTAATCTAAATCTAATCTAATGGACGAGTTGTACCGAAAGGTCTGCTTCTGTGCTGTATGACTTTATGCCTCTATTTCATGTACCTTTTTGGAGATCATTTTTGTGCAACAGTGTTCTACAACCTCTCTCTACTTAAATAGTATATTGCTTTTCTGTTCTTCCTGCCAAAGTAGACAAAAGGTATGTCCTTTTGAAACTAATTTTCCAGACATAATGGAGTACCAATTTGTACAGTTGGGTGACTTAAGTACCTACCATTATTAATGGCAATTGCTTTAAGCTTCATCTTTGCTAATTATCAGGCACAGGAAAAGATAAATAGCATAATTAGGTTTAGCAGCAAGAAGAAAGGCCATAGTACTTGTATATCCTTTGTGCAAAATTTACTAAAGGGTGTGCATAATTAATGTACATATTTTATTCATTGTTATTTTGAGAACACTTTCCGGCCATGAGAGTAGAGCATTCATCAACTTTGCTTCACTGATTAATAGCAAAAAATGCATATTGCTCCTTTTGATATATAGGGAATTAGCCAGTCAGAGGTCTATAAGAAATAATTTTAAGTTTGTAGATGTCATGGATCCACTGAAATAGAGTAAACAATGGGGGTGATTGTAAATGTTTCAAAGAGGAGAGATAGATTTAAGTTAGTTAGAGACATTGCAGATGAAATTTAATAACGCACAGTGTGAAATAATATATTTTAGAAAGCAAAATGCAAAGAAGAAATATAAAACTAAAGTGTACAGTTTTAAAAGGAGTTCAGGTACTGAGACACCTGGAGCACAATTACATACATCTTTAAAGGTGGTAGGAGAGGCTGAGAAGGCTGGCAAAAAAGAAAGCATGTGGAATCCATGACTGTTACTAGAGGAATAGAGTGACAAAGAAATTATGCTAAACCTTTATACACACTGACTGGCCCTGGAAGGAGTACTGTTTTCAATTCTGGTCGGGAAAGAATACCAAAGTTTTGGACAGGTTACAAAAGAAATTTACCAAAATTAGTTATGTAAAGAGCCTGGAAAAGCTGGGGTAGATGTCATTTGAGTGGAAAAGGTTGAGGGAGACTTCAGAAAGCTGTTTGAAATCACGATATGTTTAATTAGTGTAAATAAGAAGAAACTGCTTTTAGTGGCAGAAGATGGATAATCAGCGGACACTGATTTATTGCGATCATTAGGAGATCAGGAGGCAATATGAGGAAACTTTGTTTAATACAACAAGTTGTTATGATTTGGAATGTATTGTTTGAAACATGCTAGAAGCAGATTTGATCTTATCATGCAAAAAGAATTGAAAAAATACTGAAAGGGAAATAAAAGCTGCAATATTCTGGAGAAAGGGCATGAGAGTGTGATTAATGCTAACTGGCACTAGCAGGTTGGGTGCATCTGCTGCACCATTGTACTATTCAGTCATTGCAAATTCTTTTCAAATTCACCAATCTTCAGTGTAGGATTGGTGTGGAAACAATGGGCGATTTGTGAATACTTTATTTAATGACCTTTGCTCAATTGTTATCAGAACAATATTTCGAATCGATATTTAGAGTAGATTTGAAAAAAATATTTGGGGTAAATCAGAAGATTGATTGGGATTTTGAATTTCAGGTATTGAAATTAAACTGAGACCAACATTATCAAGCTTGAGGAGGTAAATAAATGAATTCAGAAGTAATGGCTAAGCAAAGCTAATCTAAGGCTTTCAAAAAGGATAGTTTGTAAGAGTAAAGCAACAGTTAGGATCGTTTTGAGATCGGGAGAAAGAATATGTTACATTAAGAGATGATACAATAGGTCTTAATTCCAGCAGAAAAAAAACCAAAGTTCCACAAAGGTGGGACAATGCGTAGCTTGTTTTTTTTTTAATTTGGTAATTTGAAGGAACAAGAGAGAAAAGCTGAGTCAGTAATCGGCCAATTCTGATATTGATAAATGCTTTTATTAGGGAAAGACTTGAAAACAGACATCATTCATTTACCCAAAAGTTTATTGAACCTTGTATGAGAATGTAAAGGGATACATATCTCACTTTGTGTGGATAAAATAATTGATGTGAAATTCTTCACATTGAAACTATAAAGTTAGTAATCTTTGTAGCACAGAAATTCAAATTTCAACCAGAAACCATAAAGAGAAATAGTACTGAAATACTGTTGAATATCCTTTCAGGATATCCTTTTATTGTCACATGTACTCAAGTACAGAAGTATAGGATTACAGTGAAATGTTTACAAAATCGCCTCTTATGGTGCCATCTTAGGTATAAAGCACTTAGGTGCAAATGTTAAATACAAAAGAAGGAATAAAAGAAGAAAAATAGTTGCATTGTTTACTAATCAATCATAAAACTGGGAAGCATAATAAACCACTGAAAATTCTTCTTATCTGTCCTTTGAGGCAATGATAACTATGGTTATTATCTGGGACATTTGGTAGCATTCCAACAGGTGAGACTAATCTGCACTCAAAGAGTTTTGCTGGAAATAGGATAAGACACTTCTGATAATTGAATTTTCAATGATTGGCTGGCTCGGGATTTTCTCCTTGTGTATTTTCTCTCTGCTCCTGATGTTTCTTATTTTTTGATGAAGACTGCATTATCTTTTTGATTTGGGGTTGTGCCAATTGCTGTGATCATAGGCTCTTGTAGCTCTTGCTTTGAGTGGCCGAGAGGTCAGTCAATGGAGTTTCAGACTCTTGTGGTGCAGATGTAGTGTTGCTACATCTGGGTTCAAATCCCTTCCAGAAGCATAACATATCCAAATGGATAGATTAAAAATAATTTTGTTTTTCCTTTGACTGCTATGACAGCACACCCAAAATATAAGCTCATGACAGAATATTCATATTTATGTCAGGCATGACAATCAACTCAGCTGTGACTTTTGCTACAGCAAGGTAACAAATAGGTAAAGAAAATAAGCAAGAAGGCTAATAGAATGCTGGCCTTTATATCTGGAAGACTGGAGTGTGAGGATGCAGGTGTTATGCTGCAATTATTCCAAAATCTTTGTTAGACCCCACTTGGACTACTGTGAACAGGTCTGACGACCATAACTTAGGAAGGATATATTAGGCTTGGAGGAGTAAAATGTAGGTTTACATGAATTAGAATTAGAATTAGATTTATTGTCACATGTATTTAAGTATAGGAATACAGGAGTGCAGTGAAAAGTCTACATTCTCTGGTGCCATCTTGGTTACACACATGATTACAAAACTGGAGTTAAAAAGATAAATGTAAATAAAGGAAACCAATCAAAAAGGAATGAGAAACATCCAAAAATTAAAGTCTTATTTAAATCTTATCTCCATGTAGGTACCCGGGCCAAAGCACAGCCTGGAGTCTTGGGAGGAGATAATGTTTTCTGCTACTGACGTTAATGAAATAACTCCACAGAAGCTGGTGTCCCATCATCAAGACACCCCTTATTCAAATATGGAGAGTTCTTGGCACTGGTCCAGTTTCCTCAGAGCCAGTTCAGAGCGTGAACAGAGCCTATGACACTCCTACTTATATCTGCCAGCCACGGTTCCCTGATTGAACCAGATTAACAGCCCCAGTCAGGAAACTCCTATTCTATGAGGTCCACCTGGCTGATATTGTTACAATTACTGCATCGCTCCCCCTCTGAGTCCAAGGACATAGGCTAATTCTTTTTTATTGTTGCTCATTCTGGGGCATTTTTGCACCAGCTCTGGTTCCTCCAACTCTGCCCCGATACGGGTGGAGTGTAATACACAGTAGCTCGCTCCTTGTGCCCAGAGTGACTTGGAAGAAATTCATTCTCCTCTTCATTTGGCAAAAGTGCCGAGGTGGCTACATCCACTGTGTCCATCTCAGATTCCGAGGTATATTTAGCGCTTGACAGAGAGAGAGAACTCATGATTGCCGGAACAGTCAAAAAGGCTGTCAAGAACCCGGTGTATTTTGCTCCCACACTGTTTGCAAGTTTGCAGCTTTCATATGGTCCACATATTTGTTTAGGAATGTTGCACGTACCTGAATTTTGTATGTCACTGTACCTGACCTTGGGTCAACCATGCCTATTTACCCATGCAGGAAGATCCCCATGGTTCCTACACAAAACTTCATCCCCTGAAGTAAACTGTCTCTCTCACTTAGTGGACTCATAAATCCAGCATTGACATTCCTGATGTTGTTCCATTCTTCCCCTTCCCAGATCTGGAAAGATCAGATTTAACCTGCCGCCACATATTCATCTTGACCATGCTCCAGTTTCTATACTCATTGGCATGTGGACAGCTAGAGTAATCTAGAGATTGTGAGTTTTAAAGTCCATGTTTGCTGACCTGTTTCCTGTGTTTGGCTGAACCAGCTATGATGCCATGGACTTGACACTGGCTACATTCCACAGAGGAACCATCATTTGTGGGCGGCACGGTGGCACAGTGGTTAGCACTGCTGCCTCGCAGCACCAGAGACCCGGGTTCAATTCCCGCCTCAGGCGACTGACTGTGTGGAGTTTGCACGTTCTCCCCGTGTCTGCGTGGGTTTCCTCCGGGTGCTCCGGTTTCCTCCCACCATCCAAAGATGTGCAGGGTCAGGTGAATTGGCCATACTAAATTGCCTGTAGTGTTAGGTAAGGGGTAAATGTAGGGGTATGGGTGGGTTTCGCTTCGGCGGGTCGGTGTGGACTTGTTGGGCTGAAGGGCCTGTTTCCACACTGTAATCTAATCTAAAAATCTAAATCATTCTCATAATTAATACTGATTGGTGAATAAAAAGCAATCAGAAGATGCTTGCATTAGCTACCTGATCCTCTTCTAATGTCAGTTGGTCCGCCCATTCTGACTGCCCTCTCCTAAGTTGCCTGGTGACCTAATCTAGAAATGTGTCACCCACATAATTCTCTGAATGGAAACCACCTAACAGAGCTTTCAACTGCAGCTAATCTCCAAAACCTGAAGCTCCAGCTATTCCAGCAAATGATATTTCCTGCACATGTGGCTATCCAAGACCCAACAAATATCCTGGAGTTTCTACATGGGACAGAATGCAAATTCCATGTGATTGAGTTTTTGTCATATCACTATTTAACTTAATTAAGAGCAATAAACTTAAGGTTCAAATAAATACTCTCCAGCCACTTACTTGTGCTACTTATTTGTGGTGATGTCACTTCATTCTGTATAGGGTTGCTCAGCTGGCTGGATAGCTGGTTTGCAACGAAGAGTGATGCTAACAGCACGAGTCCAATTCCTATGCCAGTTGACGTTATCATGAGATTCTACCTTCTCAACCTCTCCCTCATCTATGGTATGATTATCCTTAGGTTAAACACCCATTAATCACCACTCTCTAATGAGAGAGCAACTCTATGCTCTGGTAAGACTGTGATGACTTTATTTGTACAAAAATGTGTCACTCAAGCTTTTCTGCATTCAATTTCATCTTCCACATTTCTACTATTTCCACCTATTCTATTTATGTCCTTTAGAAGTCTAGTAAAACTTCCTTACAAATTTCTACACTTCAACATTTCATGTCAATTTCAAAAGTTCAAAATTGTTCCCTATGACTCCCAAGACTAATTTGTTATTTTTAAAAATGTATTCATAGGATGTGCGTGTCTGATTGAACCGATGATGATGATGAGGGCCTGGGGCCTGAGGAGAAGGTCATTCACTTGGCACTTTAGTCTGAAGAGGCTGATGGTTCCAGTTAATTGATAACATCTATGTTGTTTTGATGCTCTGTTTGTATAAATCTTTGCATTACAAATATGGTTTATTAACTTTATATGAAATTTAAACTTGACCCGTCTAGTTAGTACAGGGAAAGATGACAGCTGAAAGTCAAAAATGAGTGCACGTTTTGCAAATAAATAGCAAACTTTTCTTCCACTTTGTATGCATTCAATTCTTGGTCAAATAACCAAAAGAATTTTTGATTATTTGTAATGGAATCCTTATATACATTAGAGGTTTCCTGATTATTCACTTCATAGTTCTATGTTCTCAAGTTTCTTTGCCAGATGTCTGCGCATAGTTGTCAAAATTTCAGTTGAATGATGGTACCCACTATTATTTGAGAAATATTTTCTATGAATTTGAAGTCTAACATTTAAACTGTCAAAATTAGCAAATGAATATGTTTAGTAAAATTGCCAGTATGCCATTATTTAATTTTTTTCATTTTGACTAAATTTTGTTTTCCTACTTTTGCTCTGAGAATTGAAGGGCCCAATTTGGATTGCTTTCACCTGACATGAATCAGGCTGTAACTGTCTCAAAATGGGGCTCAAAATAGTTTTAATACTCCTGCTAATATCACTGATACAGCTGACTATGTTTTGAAAAGTACCGGCCAGTTGCAGCCTTTTCAGATGGTGAGATTATTTTTGAATGGAATCTGAGATCCTATGTCGCAGCTGTGACTTTATTGTTGTTTTATGTCAGATTGGGTCAGGGCCTGTGTTGTGCACCATGTGACAGGCAACAGGATCAAAGGGACCTACCAAAGATAAGTGTTCTAATTCATTGCTGCTATCCCAGGAACTCTACCTGTAGTAGTTGCATTGCGGTCAGAAAGGTGGCCGTCATACAATATGAGTACCCTCATTGGTGCTGTTAATCTGGTCCAATCAGGGTGCCCTGTTGACAGGTATAAACAGGAGGATCAGATATCCTGTCACTCTGGAAGTTGACTCTGATGAGTCTGTACCAGAGCCAAGAATCTTTCACATGTAAATAAAGGGTAATTTGTAAACGCTGGTGTTGGACTGGGGTGTACAAAGTTAAAAATCACACAAAGCCAGGTTACAGTCCAACAAATTTAATTGGAAGCACTAGCTTTCGGCGCGCTTTCGGAGCTTACAGAGCTTTTTGCCACAACCACCTCATGAAGGAGCAGGGCTCTGAAAGCTAGTGTGCTTCCAAATAAACCTGTTGGACTATAACCTGGCATTGTGTGATTTTTAACTAAATAAAGGGTGAACTTGGTGATAGGATACTGGCCTCTCTGGAGTTATTTTACTATAATTTGTAAATGTGCAGCTAGTCCTGTCAGCAACGTAACTCGTCTGGCGTCTTGCAGTTTGTCTGCCAAATGTAAACGAGTTCAAAAGTAAAGAGAT
Organism: Chiloscyllium plagiosum; assembly: GCF_004010195.1. Classification (NCBI taxonomy): domain Eukaryota; kingdom Metazoa; phylum Chordata; class Chondrichthyes; order Orectolobiformes; family Hemiscylliidae; genus Chiloscyllium; species Chiloscyllium plagiosum. The sequence goes on along the minus strand of NC_057710.1, from coordinate 44,559,044 downwards.
CATGTCATCACCAGATTGGGTGACTTCAGTTAATTAAATTGAGGAAGATAGTGCTGCTTGCATCAGCGAGAGAAGGTCAAGAGGAGAATTGACAGAAGAATTCAAAACCATGAGGATAGAGAGAGAGAGGGAAAATGAACTGGATTTTGTCTTATTCTCAAAGTATCCACCTGTGGGCCAAGAAGGTATCTGACACAGGTCTGTGGTGAATATCTGTACCTAAGTCCCAAGCATTGTGTTTGCAGGAGGGATGGGTTTGCCATTAGATCACGTGGCAGGATTGTTCTAACATCAGAAAGCCTGCATGACTGATAGCTGTGCAGGAACTGGCACCACATTTCAAGGAAGGTCAGCCTTGTATTAGAGCCTACAGGAAGAAAGTTCAGCAACGTTTCCTCAAGGGCTCCAACTTGTGAATAGCCAGGATCAAACATGTACTGCCCGAGTGTATGACTATGAGATTCAATCATGGCTTTCAAAAGGGAATTGGATAAGCTTCCAAATGGAAAATAAATTGTAGGTTACAGGTAAGGGCAGGGCTATATGGCTTCCTAAATTTCTGTTGCAAACAGCTAGCATGGACAATAATCTCTTTCTATGCTTGAGCTATTTTATGATTTGATGACTCTACTATTGATTACCACCTATAAAAGAAAAAAAGAATGAAAGGGCATAGATTTAAAATGATGTGCAAACAAAGTACTAGTAATGTAAGAAAAATATTTTTTAACACAGTAAATATAGAATGTATGTATGTATAGAATGCACTGGTGGGAAAAAGCAGGAGGTTGATAATAGGTAATAGAGCTGGTGCAGGTTCAATGGGCAGAATTACCACTTTTTATGCCACATAAGTAGCATGGTGGCTCAATGGTTATAGGGACTTGGATTTCATTCCAGCTTTGTGTGACTGTGTGGAGTTTGCACATTCTCCTTGAGTCTGCATGGGTTTCTTCTGAGTTCTCTGGTTTCCTCCCAGAGTCCAAAGATGTGCAGGTTAGGTGGATTGGCCATGCTAAATTTCCCATTGTGTCCAGGGATGTGCAGGATAGCTGGGTTAGCCATGGAAAATGTAGGGTTATAGGGTAGGGGGATGGGTACGCATGGGATGCTTTTTTGTAGGTCGGTGTGGACTAGGTTGGCTGAATGGCCTGCTTCCACACTGTATGGATTCTGTGAATTATTTTGTGATTCCGCAATTAACAAAGATGCATCAATCCCACATGAAAAAAACAACTGCTGATCTCATATCAATTGAACTTTCAGTGAGAATTCCAGACATTTATCACTTTTTATATTTAGAAGTGTTTCCACTTTTCCTCCTGAATGATCTGATTTTATCTTTTAGATTATATCTCCCTAGTCCAAGACTCCCCAATGAGCAGAAACAGCCTTTTTCTCAATCTACCTTATCTGTTCCCCTCAATAGCGTGAACAACTCTATAAAATTATCTTTGTATAAAGGCCTGTGTTCTGTTGGCTGCTTTGATTATTTTCACAGCCAAACACTTTTGACATATGGTTAACATTATTCTGTGACACCCAATTTGTAATAAATTGAGGAAACAGGAACTACTTTAATTCATGAAAATGATGGAATTATTGGCATTATTATTTCTTCTGTTGAAGATAAAAGCATGGTTTCAGAAAAATAGGAGATTTGCACTTCAATTGCTACAAATGCCAAAGCTGCAAAATTGCAGCAAATCTACCAGTGACAAATTCCATCCTTGAGTAAAATCTGAGAAATTACTGGCAATTTAATGTGTCACTGTAGCATCTGGTATTATGTTGATCCATGCAGGCTGGCAACATTCCAGATTCTTTAACTAATTTGTGTGAAGTTACCTGATTCCATTAGGGGCAGTAATTGAAAGCTAATTTGCTCAGCACCGAGGGTTTAAGCAGTCCAATATTTATTAAGGTTTCCAGAGTTTCACATGAGTCAGTTGTCCACTGATCCATGCCAAAGCATAGATGGGTGAACACATTAAGCCACATTATCTGTATTTTATCCCTGTAATGAAACAGCACCTCCAGCAGAGAAACTGGGTGGAAATTTTCCTTTCCCTGTGACGAAACTGGTTATGTCATCCTTGGGTTTTTTTTAGGAAAGTCGTAAAAGACATAGACTTCAAAAAGTCTAAGTTGTAGGGTTTTAGGGCCAGTTTGATTATAGCTAACAGATACTGCCTCAGACAAGAGGCTTCCAAGTTTTTGAAAAAACACTTGTACAATGAAAGGGGAGTGGCCAGTTCTACGGGTTCAGCTTTTCTTTGGCTTAGTTTGGGTTTTAGCAGTAGTATTTAAAAAGCTGCTGGACTCCAAAGAAGCAGGTCCAGGCTGATCCTCCTCTCTCTCTGACTTCTCTCCTGAAAGACCCTGGGTTTAATTTTATCTTTTGTGCCAAGAGCTGTTTATGGGCATTGTTGCAAGTTTTGTGAACAGCATCATAAAGTTAGGATAATCCGTTGGGTTTTCGGATAGATTAAGTTATTCGGTATTCTGTTCTCTGTTGCTAGTGTTTCATAGAGTCATAGAGATGTACAGCATGGAAACAGACCCCTTTGGTCCAACTTGTCCATGCCAACCAGATAGTCAATCTAGTCCCACCAGCCAGTTCCCAGTCCATATCCCTCCAAACCCTTCCTATTCATATACCCATCCAAATGCCTCTTACTTTCAGGTTTCACAACATCCTTTCGATAGGAAGGAGACCAGAATTACATGCAATATTCCAAAAGTGGCCTAACCAATGTCCTGTATAGCCACAATATGACCTCTCAACTCCTGTACTCAATATTCTGATGAATAAAGGAAAGCATACCAAACGCCTTCTTCACTATCCTATCTACCTGCAACTCCACTTTCAAGGAGCTATGAAGCTGCACTCCAAGGTCTCTTTATTCAGCAACACTCCCCAGGACCTTACCATTAAGTGTATAAATCCTGCTAAGATTTACTTTCGCAAACTGCAGCACCTTGCATTTATCTAAATTAAACTCCATCTGCTACTTCTTAACCCATTGGCCCAGCTGGTCAAGATCCCGTTATAATCAGAGGTCATTTAGTAATCTTATAAATAAATTCTGTTTTGTTAAAACTAAGTGGTTTGAACAGTGCATCTCTCCTGGAATATCCACTTTACACCTGCTTAAAACAACTAGCAGAGTTAGGGTCTGGGTGACCTTCTTGAATGTTTTGAGGTGGTTTGGCCTGGTCCATAACAAATGAGAATAATGGCGACTGATGCCGCTAAATAGAGTGAGAATGAAAAGCATTAGATTCTTGACATCGAGAAAAACTCATGATTTTCCACACATGCCTTTAATGGCAACTTCAGAATCTCATCACAGAGAATGAGAAACTTATTTTGATGTTCATTAATACACCAAATTGCCCAATTTATATAAAACATCCAATTCTCCTCTCCTTCAGTGAGACATTAGGTGGGGCAAAATCCAACAAGTAAAACAGAGTGAGGTACGTGGCAACTGCAACTCACTGAATACCTGTGGCTTCAGAGCCACATCCCATCATGCTTCGTGCCCACCATCCTCCATCCTTGCAACTCCACATCAACAAACCACCAGCCTCACCACATCATCATGGTTGCTCTCAGACCAGTTCAGCAAGCATACCAGCCTTTAACACTCTACTGTGGAGCTGAAAAACACCTATGACCTGCATACTCCTGCCAGGCCAATTTGCATGTGGAGAAAGCCAGGCATCTCATGCACACAGAATGCTTTTGCAACAACAGTGTTGTCAAGTCAGACCAGGTCATGAATGCTGAGTTATAGGCTGCCAGCCTCTTTATCACAGAAAGAGAGGTGGACAGCTTGGGATGGTGGGGAGCACTAAAGAGTAAATGCAGTAGTCAAGACAGAGGTTGGACATGTTCCTGTACAGCACTGTGCTATATCAATGTCACATCTGTGACATGTTAATGGTGCAAGTACCATATATTAGTTGGGGGATGAGGTGGTGGAACATATTTAAGGACAAAGTCATTAAATGAGGCTTGAAGGTGATGGTGGGAAACTCATGTGTGATCAAGAAACGGTGCACATTTATGGTTTCTATTTCCATGGTCACCACTTCTGAGTCTAGGCACGTGTCTACATCAACACAAAGTGACCTCAGCAGTTATACCCCAAGAGAGAATTGATCACAGAAGGGAGTCTGGAAACCAGAGTCTGTGCAATTCTAAGCATGAGGTAACACATTGGGCAGAAATACTCAAGAGAAGAGAGTATAGTGGTTAAATGATACCCTGCAATTTATTCACAGATTACCCCAGGCAGCTGTAATGATAGTCATCACTTCTGCTGGCTCTGGTGCAGTTGTGGAGAAACCAGGAGATAGTGTCCCAGGCCCGAGCAGAGCAACAGCCAGAACAGCAGCTGGGAGCAGCATCAGAAGGGCATGCAGCACAGGATGTTGGCAACCAGAAGCCATTGTGACATCAAGCATTGGTTTGTTATTGAATGCAGCTACAGCTACCTTATAGCTACCTGCAATTGTCAGAGAGATAATTTCAAAGGTGGCTGAGTATGTCACTTTGCCTGTCAATCATGTGTGCCAGCTCTGCAAGAAAAATGTATATCCATGAGTATTGGGAGGGTACCATGCTGACTAACTTGTATGTGCCACAAGTGTTTGCTCCTTTTCTTCAACTGCAGGATTGACTTCTCAGGATACACCCAGAAAATCAGGCTAATGACACCAGCGGTAATGAGAGGTAGGATGCGATCATTCCTCTACAAGAACAATGCATCGGACAGCTAAGAATGAGGTTCTATTGCTCGGAGTGTTCAGATGAAGTGCTACAGTACTCACGAGATTGTGTGCCTGGATTATTGTGGTCAACGGTGCTCGGCACAACCTCACTCAACAAAGCAAGGGAGGAACATACAGAAGGAGAGACAATAAGGACAGGGAAACTGATAAGGGAGAGTATAGTGTAGATGCAGTAGAAGAAGCCAATGGAAATAGATGCCAATGTCACGTCAATCAACATCATATTCCAGCATCACAGCATTTGTACATCCTTAGATTTATCAACCTCAAGAGGCTGGGAGCACTAGCTTAGTTTTTGGATGGACATTTCTTTGTTTCATTATATGTCAGATTTGTTTTGGCGGCTGGATTAAAGTTGACCTTTTCAGATAAATCAGTGTCAGTGCCAGCATGGCAACCTACGTAACATTCGCTTAGCCCTTGTATCTGTAGGGAAACATTTTGTAGACATTTGTCATAAGCAAGTCTCTACTTGGAAGTCACCTACACATACTATTTGAAGGGAGTTACATGTGAGCAGTGCAGTGATAGATAAAGAAGAGGTGCTAAAAAAGGCTGGCAGCACTCTCCGTAGAAAAGTAGCATCCTAGATTGCTGATGTAGGGGAGTTAGTCACAGGGCTGAAAAATGTGTTGCTGGAAAAGCACAGCAGGTCAGGCAGCATCCAAGGAGCAGGAGAATCGTTGTTTCGGGCACAGAGCCATTGACAGAAAGTTTCCAGACCTCGCTGAACACAAGATTAGTTCCCGGGGACTGGAGGATTGTAAATGTAACTCTGTTATTTAAGAAAGTGGCAAAGGATAACCCAGGAAACTAAAGACCTATCAGCTTGACATCAATAATGGGAAGAATGATGGAGACCATAATATGGAATAAGATAAATATAGACAAAGAAATAAAGGAGTTAATACTTGACAATAAACATGGCTTTGTCAAGGGAAGGTCATGTCTGACAAATCTGATTGAGTTATTGGATGAGGTGATACAGGTGATGGATGAGGGTAGTGCTGCAGATGTTATATTTTCAGATTTTTCAGAAAGCATTTGATACGGTACCATATGTCGGATTGGTTAGCAAATTAGAAATGTGAGGGATTGATGGTTTCTTGACGGCATGGATTAGAAGTTGGCTCAAAGGTAGGAAACAGAGGGTAAGTATAGATGGGCATTTCTCAGATTGGAGACAGATTGAAAGTGGTGTTCCCCAGAAATCATGTCAGAACCCTTGCTTTTTCTGATTTATTTAAATGGTTTAAAGATGGGCATTGATGTCAAAATCTCTAAATATCTAGATGATACTAGGCTAGGGAGAATAATGAATTGTGAGAATGATGCTGAATGACTGCACAGAGATATTGACAAGTTGGACAAGTGGACAGACACTTGATAAATGAATTTCATTACAGCAAAATGTGAGATAACGCACTGATTCCTACTCCAGTACATGTCCAGGGAGAAAAGATGGGAGATAAGTCACAGTAGTTGGGGAACAGTGATTAAACACAATAGATCAAGTGAACATTTATATACTTTTTATCACATATTTTTAACTAAGGTCTTTATTTTGGGTTAATAACTAATAAAGGCAAGGGTGCAGAGAGTAATTAATATTGCTTGCACATAATGGATATCTTAGGGCTTAATTTAAAGCGGTAAGTCGTGGAAGGAGAGCTCAAGATCATATTATGCTCCTCCTGCTCAATGTGCAAAGTTAGGCATAATTTCACAGACTGAGAGCGTTGTGGATAGCAGGGAGAGCACGGACGATCAGCAGGCAGAATAAGAGAACTAGGCAGGCAGTGCAGAAATGCAGCTATTTTCCTGCAAAACAGATATACCATTTTGGATCCTGCTGAGGGAGATGGCTCACCAGGGGAAGGTAAGGTAGTAGCAGCTAACGTCAATGCACCATGGCTGGCTCTGCTGCACAGGAGAGGAGGAATACATGTGGGAGAGCTACAGTTACAGGGGACTTAATTGTAAGGGGAACAGATTGAATTTCTGTGTCCACAGATAGGACACAAGGATGATATATCGCCTCCTGAGTGCTTGGGTAAAGGATATTTTAAAGTGGCTACAGGGCATTCTGGATTGTGTGATGAACAGTCAGTAGTTATTGTACACGTTGGTACCAGTGGCATAGATACGAAAAGGGATGAAGTCCTGACAGCAGTTCATAGATAGCTGAGAAGCAAGTTAAAAAGTAGAACATCAAAATAATGATCTCAGAATTGCGACCAGTGCAACGTGCTTTTCAGAGTAGAAATAGTAGGACATATCAGATGAGTATGTGACTGGAGAGATGGCACAAGGGGTATGGTTTCAGATTGCTGAGGCTTTGGGATCAATTCTAGTGGGGGTAAAACCTGTATAAGTTGGATGTTTTGAACCTGGGCCAGACTGGAACTGATGTAGTATTTTCTGGTGTGGTCAGGAAAGGTTTAAAATAAAATGGCAGGGAATGGGAAACATTCCCTATTGAACACTCCTATTAAGCAATGAGGACATCAAGAGAGAAACAAGGGCAAACACAAAAGACAGAATTGCAAATAAGATAAGTGTTAGTCAGGGAGTTCAAGCCATAGTGCAAAATAATGTGTGTAAAAATGTTGAGAAGGTAAGACTTAAGGCTTTTGTCTTAATGCATGGAGCATTGCAAGAAAGTGGACGAATTAGTCACACAAGTAAATATAAATATCCAGGGTGTTCATTTTTTAGTAAACATAGACAAAGAGAAAAAGGAGGTGGATTAATATTGCTAGTTAAGAATGAATTACTGAAATAGTGGAGGAGGATATTAGCTCCAGTGATATGGAATCTGTACAGATAGAGCTCAGAACACCATGGGACAGAAAGTAATAGTAAGGGGTAAATATAAACTCTCAAACTGTAGTGTTTTCACTGGGGAAGACATTAAATATGAAATTAGAGCAGCAAGCAATGAAAGGAATAGACAAGGTAGAAGTAGCGAGGATGTATTAACTGGCGGGTAAAACTAGGACAAAAGGGCATAGCCTCAAAATTAGGGGAAGCAGATTTAGGAGTAAATTGAGAAGGATCTTCTTCACCCAGAGGGTTGTGAATCTATGGAATTCCCCACCCAGTGAAGTTGTTGAGGCTTCCTCAGTAAATATTTTAAAGCTAAGATTTTTTTTTGAACTGTAAAGGAATTAAGATTATGGTGAGAGGTAGGTAAGTGGAACTGAGACCACAAAAAAAATCAGCCATGATCTTGTTGAATGGTAGAGCAGGCTCGAAGGGCCAGATGGCCTACTCCTGCTCCTAGTTCTTATGTTCGTATGTTATAAACAATCAAGGTACAGCAGTATTTGTAGGCAAGTTTAATCTGCATATAGATTAAACAAATAAAGTCAGTAACAATACCATAGAGCATGAATTCCTGGAGTGTGTTTGAGATACTTTTCTGGATTAATTCTTTGAGAAACCAACAAGTCATCCTAGATTGAGTGTTGTGAAATGAAAAAATAGTAATTGGCAATTTAGCTGCAAGAGGCCCCTTGGGGAACAATGACCATAATATGATAGAATTCTTCATTAAAATGTAGAGCAACATAACTGATTCTGAGACTAGAGGAAGCCATGCTGACTATAATAAACTGGGGAGAGTTACTTGAAGGGATGATAATGCATAGGCAAAGACAAACATTTAAAGAATATATGAAGGAACTGCAACAATAGGGTAATTAGAGAGAGAATAGGGCCCCTCAAAGATCAGCAAGGCGGCCTTTGTGTGGAGCCACAGAAAATGGGGGAGATACTAAATGAATATTTTGCATCAGTATTTACTATGGAAAAGGATATGGAAGATATAGACTGTAGGATAATAGATAAGGAGAAAGTGAGGACTGCAGATGCTGGAGATCAGAACTGAAAAATGTGTTGCTGGAAAAGCGCAGCAGGTCAGGCAGCATCGAAGGAGCAGGAGAATTGAAGTTTCAGGCATAAGCCCTTCTTCATGTAGGGAAATAGATGGTGACATCTTGCAAAGTGTCCAGATTACAGAGGAGGAAGTGCTGGATGTCTTGAAACGGTTAAAAGTGGATAAATCCCCAGGATCTGATCAGGTGTACCCGAGAACTCTGTGCGAAGCTAGAGAAGTGATTGCTGGGCCTCTTGCTCAGATATTTGTATCATCGATAGTCACAGGTGAGGTGCCGGAAGACTGGAGGTTGGCAAACGT
>NC_057710.1:44538288-44549350 GCF_004010195.1 Chiloscyllium plagiosum | reverse complement strand
TCGGAAAGATGTTGTGAAACTTGAAAGGGTTCAGAAAAGATTTACAAGGATGTTGCCAGGGTTGGAGGATCTGAGCTACAGGGAGAGGCTGAACAGGCTGGGGCTGTTTTCCCTGGAGCGTGGGAGGCTGAGGGGTGACCTTATAGAGGTATACAAAATTATGAGGGGCATGGATAGGATAAATAGACAAAGTCTTTTCCCTGGGATCGGGGAGTCTGGAAGGCCTAGGTTTAGGGTGAGAGGGGAAAGATATAAAAAACCAAGGGGCAACTTTTTCACGCAGAGGGTGGTACGTGTATGGAATGAGCTGCCAGAGGATGTGGTGGAGGCTGGTACAATTGCAACATTTAAGAGGCATTTGGATGGGTATATGAATAGGAAGGGTTTGGAGGGCTATGGGCCAGGTGCTGGCAGGTGGGACTAGATTGGGTTGGGATATCTGGTCAGCATGGATGGGTTGGACCGAAGGGTCTGTTTCCATGCTGTATATCTCTATGACTCTATGACTGTATGAAATGTGGAACAATTGTGCATTCCTGTCATGCACAAAAGTAAAATGGGAATGGTGACCTGGTGTATGTTCACACTACACTTGGATATAGTGTGAAGGAGAGGAGGCAAAAAAAACAAACTGAGGACATAGGTGGCACATCTTTGTGAAGCATTATTGTAAATAACAAGATAAATTAGGGACAGCATTAGACCTAAGGAAGTGGCACACAAATGGCCGAAAAGAACAATAGACCTGAGGATTGGGAGCAGGAATTGATTAAAAGAGGAATATAGAGTATGTGAGTTAGCTTGTAGGGAACATACACATTAATTGTAAAAGCTTCTATAGGTAAATGGAGAGAACAAGACCAATAGTGAAGCCAAATATATGTCCTTCACAATTAGAAATAGGGATTGTAATGGGGTACAAAGATATGGTAAACCATTAAAGACATATTTTGCTACAAGCTTCACAATGGATGGCACAAGTAATTCCTCAAAAAAATGTTGCAAAAATATGGTCTCCAGAGCTGGACGAATTGAAGAAAATTGGTCAGGAAATGGCGTTTACGAAATTGATGGGGTTAAAGAGTGAGAAATCTTGAGGTCCCAACAATCTACATTGCATGAGCAGTTAAGGAAGAGGCCCTAAAAATTGTGAATGAATTGGTAGTCATCTTTCAAGACACTCTCAACTCTGGAATGGGACTTAAGAGTAGCTAAAGCAATTCCACTCTTTAAAAAAAGCAGGTAGTGAGAAAATGGAATTAAAGACTGGTTAGCCTAATGCCCGTAGTGGGGAAAATTCTAGAGTCCATTATAAAAGATTTAATTGCAGAGCATGTGGAAAACAGTGACAGGAAATAGGCAGATGGTATGGATTTATATAAGGGAAATCATGCTTGACTGATCTATCAGAATTTTTGAACATGTCACAAATAAAGTTGATTGGAAGAACCAATGGATGTGATTTACTTGAACTTTCAAAAGGTGTTTGTTAAGGTCCCAAATAAGAGATTAGTGTGTAAGATGGGATGGGAGTGGGGGTTGTGCACTGACATGGCTACAGAACTGCTGGCAGATGGGAAATAAAGAGTAGGAATAAATAAATCATTTTCTGATGGGGAACCTAAATGTTACATTTACAGGTTTATAGATGACACAAAGCTGGGTGGGCAGGTGAGCTGTGAGGATGATGCAGAGATGGCTCGGTCTGCTTTGGATAAGTTTAGCACAAGGGCAAAAGTATGGCAGATGAAATCATAATATGACTATATGTGAGGTTATCCACTTTCATAGAAAAATCAGGATTATTATCTAAATGGTGATTTGGGAAAGAAAAATGTAATGACACCTGGGTGCCCTTGTATACTAGTTGCTGAATATAAGCATGCAGGCACATCAGATGGTGAAAATAGTATATTGGCCTTCATAGTGAGAGTATTTGAGTACAAGGAGCAGGAATGTCGTTTACTGCAATTGTACAGGGCATTGATGAGACCACACCTGGAATTTTGTGTGCCGTTATGGTCTCCTAGAAATAGTTAAAATTCCATCAGGACTAGCCAGTGTAAACACAGAAAGTACGTTCCCAATGTACTGTGGAGTCTAGAACTGAGATGAAAAATGTCTTCACCCAGAAATTGGTGAGCCTGTGGAATTCTCTGCTCCAGAAAGTGAATGAGGCCAAACATTGAATGTTTTCAACAAGGAGTAATGTTGGAACTAAAGGATATGGAGAGAAAGCGGGAACACAATCCTGAGAGGGAAAGGCCAAATAGCCGACTCCTTTTCTTAATTTCTCTGTTTCTAAAATAACCAACGTTTTTGAGATAGTGTAATAATATATTTTAATAGGGACACATTAATATATTTGTCACTGTCTCACTTACAGTGATCAATAATAAATTACAATTACAACTTTTAAAAGAATTCAGTCTTACTTTCTTGTCAATGAGAAATTCAAAGAATAGTTAATGCGCATGAGAAAGATAGAAATAGGTTAAGTTACAAAATAATAATCAAATATGAAATTTGGGTTTTAAAAGCCCACTAATTGTCAGAAAAGAAGAAGGTAGAAGAAAAAACAGATTCTGGGATCAGGTATACAAAGATAGGTAGAGGGACAGATAGCATTGAGGAGGTAGGGAGGCTGCAGAAGGATTTGGACAGGTTAGGAGAGTGAGCAAAGAAGTGGCAGATGGAATATAATGTGAGAAAGTGAGAGGTCATGCATTTTGGTAGAAGAACAGAGGCATGGACTGTTTTCTAAATGAGGAGAAAATGCATAAGTCTGAAGTGCAAAGACACTTGAGTGTTTTATTCCGGTATTCTCTAAAGGTAAACTTGCAAGTGAGTCAGTAGTTAGGGAAGGCAAATGCAATGATGGCATTTCTAGAACATAGAACATAGAACACAGCACAGTACAGGCCCTTCAGCCCTCAATGTTGTGCTGACCTTTATTCCCACTCTAATTTCAAACTAACCTACATACCCTTCAGTTTATTATCATCCATGTGCATATCCAAGAGTCGCATGAATTGAATTGAATTGAATTTATTGTCACGTGCACCGAGGCACAGTGTAAAGCTTTGTCTTGTGAGCAATTGAGGCAGATCACAAAGTTAAGTAGCACAGATATGTAAATAATAGGTAAACAGCAGCAAAAACAAAAACACAGGTACAGGCGAATGTTAAGAGTTTGTGAGTCCATTCAGTATTCTAACAACAGTAGGGTAGAAACTGTTTCGAAACCAGCAGGTGCATGTTTTCAGACTTCTGTGCCTTCTCCCCAATGGTAGAGGTTGTAGAAAACCATTGCCAGTGTGAGATGGATCTTTGAGAATGCTGGCGGCCTTTCCTTCACACTGGGCCTGGTAGATGGATTCTATAGATGGGAGGTTGGCCTTTGTGATTGTCTGGGCCGAGTTCACCACTCTCTATAACTGTCTCTGATCTTGAATGGTACAATTGTCATAACAGATAGTGATACATCCAAACAGAGTTCTCCCGATGACGCACCTATAAAAGTTGGCAAGGGTATTCACCGTCATGCTAAAGTTCCTCAGCTGCCTGAGGAAGAAGAGAAATTGCTGGGCCTTTATAACCTGTGAGTCCACATGAAGAGTCCAAGAAAGCTTGTTGTGGATGACCACTCCCAGGAGCTTGACACTCCCCACTCGTTCCATCTCTGTGCTGTTAATGTGTAGGGGGCATGAGTAACATTCCGCCGAAAGTCAATAATGAATTCCTTGGTTTTGTCGGCATTGAGAGCTAGGTGGCTTTCAGTGCACCATTTTTCCAGGTCTTCCACCTCCTGTCTGTCATCTGTTTCATCCCTAATGTATCTGACTCAACTACCATTTATGCCCTGGGTAAAAGTCTTTGGTTATCCACTCTATCTACACCTCTCATCATCTTGTACATCTCTATCAAGTCACCTCTCATCCTTTCTCGCTCCAATGAGAAAAGCCCTCGCTCCCTCAACCTTTCTTCATAAGACATGCCTTCCAGTCCAGACAGCATCCTGCTAAATCTCCTCTGCATCCCCTCTAAAGCTTCCACATCCTCCCTGTAATGAGGAGACCAGAACTGAACACAATATTCCAAGTGTGGTCTAACCAGGGCTTTACAAAGTTGCAGCATAATCTCACAACTCTTAAACTCAATCCCCTGCTAATGAAAGCCAACACACCATAAGCCTTCTTAACAACTCCATAAACATGGGTGGCAGCTTTGAGGGATCTATGGACATGGACCTGAAGAGACTGCCAAAAATCCTGCTTTTAACTGTGCTTCCAAAATGAATCACTTCACACCTTTCCAGGTTGAACTCCATCTGCCACTTCTCAGCCCAGCTCTGCATCCTGTCATTGTCCCGTTGCAACCTACAACAGCCCTCAACACTATCCATAACTCCACCAACCCTCATTTTATCAGCAAACTTACTAATGCACCCTTCCACTTCCTCTTCCAAGTCATTTATAAAAATCACAAAGAGCAGAGGTCCCAGAACAGATACCTGCAGAACACTATTGCTCACTGAGCTCCAGGCTCAATACTTTTTATGGACTATCACCTTTTGTCTTCTATGGGCCAGCCATTTCTGTATCCAGACAGCCAAATTTTCCCGTATCCCATGCTTCCTTACTTTCTGAACGAGCCTACCATGGGGAACCTTATCAAACACCTTCCTAAAGTCCGCGTACACCACTTCCACTGCTGTACCTTCATCAATGTGTTTTGTCACATCCTCAAAGAATTCAGCGAGGCTTGTGAGGCATGACCTGCCCCTCACAAAGCTATGCTGACTATCTCTAATCAAATGATGTTTTCCCAAATAATCATAAACCCTGTCTCTCAGAATCCTCTCCAATAGTTTCCCACCACTGATGTAAGACTGACTGCTCTGTAATTCCCAGGGTTATCCCTATTCCTTTTCTTGAACAAGGGAATAACATTTGCCACTCCCCAATCATCTGGTACTCCAATGGATAGTGAGGATGCAACGAACATCACCAAAGGCACAGCAATCTCTTTCCTCGCTTCCAGTAGCAACCTTGTCTAGTCCAGGGGACTTATCTATTCTCATGTCTTTCAAAATTTCCAGCACATTCTCCTTCTTAATATCAATCTGTTTGAGTATATCAACCTGTTTCACGCTATCCTCACAAACGACAACATCCCTCTCACTCGTGAATACTGAAACAAAGTATTCATTAAGGACCTCCCCTACCTCCTTCAAACCCAGGCACACGTCCCCTCCACAATCCTGATTGGCCCTACCCTTACTCTGGCCATCCTCTTGTTCCTTATGTAATTGTAGAATGCCTTGGTGTTTTCCTTAATTCTACCTGACAAGGCTTTTTCATACCTCCTTCTAGCTCTTCCAAGTCCCTTTTTCAGTTCCTTCCTGGCTACCCCGTAACCATCTAGAGCCCTATCTGATCCTTGCTTCCTCAACCTTAAGTAACCTTCCTTCTTCCTCTTGACTAGATGTTCTGCATCTTTTCTCATCCAAGGTTCCTTCACCCTACCATCCCTTCATTGCCTCAGTGAGATGAACCAATCCACGCAAGTGCTCCCTAACCAAGCTCCACATTTCTGCCATGCATTTCCATGAGAACATCAGTCCCCAATTTATGCTCCACAGTTCCTGTCTAATAGCATTGTAACTCCCCCTCTCCCAATTGAATACTTCCCCAAAATGTCTGCTTCCCTATCCCTCTCCATGACTATAGTAAAGGTCAGGGAGTTGTGACTACTATCACAGAAATATTCTCCCAGCAAGAGATCTGACACCTGACCTCATTCATTGCCAAGCACCAAATCCAATGTGGCCTCCCTTCTAGTTGGCCTAAATACATATTGAGTCAGGAATGTTTCCTGGGCACACCTGATAAAGCCTATCCCATCTAACCTATTTGCACTGAAGAGATTCCAATAAATATTAGAGAAGTTGAAGTCACCTATGACAATAACCCTGTTAATTCTGCACCTTTTAAAAATTTGCCTCCCAATCTGCTCTTCCGTGTCTCTGTTGCTATTGGGACATCTATAGAAAACTCCCAATAAAGTAACTGCTCCTTTCCTGTTTCTGATTCCACCCATAATGATTCGGCAGACAAACTCTCCTAGACTACCTCCAATTCCTCAGCTGTGACACTATCTCTGATTAGTAATGCCACTCCCCACTTCTTCTACTTCTCTCCCTATTCACTTCTTGCATTAAAATACACATACTTCAATCCATCAAAGTGACTGCAACTTTGCCCTATCAACTATCTATCCTTCCTCACAATCTCTGCATGCAGTATTTGCCTGTCCACTGGCTACCCCATCTTCTGATCCATAGCTCCGGTGCCCATCCCCCTGCCAAACTAGTTTAAACCCTCCCGAAGCGCTCTAGCAAACCTCCACCCAGGATATTGGTACCCCTCCAGTTCAGGTGCACCCCGTCTTCACTGTACAGGTCCCGACTTCACAAAAAAGATTATTGCAAAGTGGAGGGATGAAAAAGAAGCAAGACAAAGACCAACCCAGCAAAGCAAAAAGAAAGGAAGAAAAAAATATATAGAACACAAAGGAGACAGAGGTTATGATCTAAACTTTTGAATTTAATGCTGAATCCAGGACGCTGTAGGATGCTAAGTTGAAAGCTTCATCAAGCTTGCACTGAGTTTCATTGGATGACTGTAGAAGGCCATGGACTGCAAAGTTGTCATCTAGTCTACATTTGGTCTCCCAGTGTAAATGAAACTACATTGTGAGTAGCAGATGTATTGAAAGAAGGAGCTTTCTAGGCTAGTCGGTCAGGCCAGACTCGATAAACCAAAGGTCCTCTTCTGTGCTATATGACTCTATGACTCCAAGTACAAATAAATCATTGTTTCAATTTTCAGAGTGTTTAGGGTCTTGAACAATAAGAAGGGAAAAGGTAAATAGAATGTTTTGCACCTCCTTCACAGGAAATGTGTTGTATGCTGTATTCCCATTTAACCACAATGCCTAGCCAGGACGAAGTGGGCATTTGCAACACTTCAATGTGGAAATTTCATTGGTTGGGTGGCAAGGAGTTAACTACCTGAATTTTGACTCTGTGTGCTCAGACTACATCAGCACAATGGAGCAGGAAACGGTGCCCTCATAATGCAAGATAATAACTAACTCATTGAAAGGTCACTTTGAAAGTATGAATCCTTTTAACATTATACAAAATAATATTGTAAATCATTTTTTTCCAAGTATGAGTACTATTTTATTGTGTGTAATCAAAACCTTGGAGTTCATTCAAGGCTCCAAATATTTTGATTAAAATAAAACAAGGCATAAATTTAGAAAATTTGGACCACTGCCAGTTGTCATGTAAACAAAATGTGACTTAAATTGGAAAATTTATTGAGGTCAGAGGACATTTCCTTGTGGTATGTTTCTATTTTGTCCATTCGTTAATTGAAATGTATGCTGTGAAGTACAAGCAAAAGAGCAAAATCTCCATATTTTCATAGTTTTGTATTTCCATTTCATCAGTCATAATCAGTTTGTACTTTTCTCTCTTCCTCTTCCACATGGAAATAAAAATTACAACATGATATAGGCCATTCAGCTTAACTAACCCATGTTGGTTTTTGCCATTCATATAATCAGTAGTTTAACTCATTGTGCATTGCTTATTTCAATACCACTTTATCCCACTTTCTTTCAACCAGCTCCGTTAGAAATTGTTATAAGATTAGAATGTTATTTCTGCTCTGCCAATATAATCTCAGTGAACGTGCAGCAGGAATCTCTACTTGCTGCAAAGTTATGACAGTGGAAAAGGATTAATTCTGAGGAACTGACTTGTTCCTGATCCATGCTTCAATCATATCTTCAAGGCTGCAATCAATATTTTTCAAACAATTGTGTGTGTAAAATATTGCTCCTCGTCCTACATCTCTTACGTGATCTTACATTGAAGGTCCACTGTTCCAGATCACTCTTCTGTGCAACTGGCCTGTTTTTCTCAACTCTGACCAATTGCTCCATAATTTAAAGCACCTCAATAATTTTTACTGTTCTAATGAAACTAGCAACAATTTTATTTGTTTTATTCCTTCATGGGATGTGAACATTACTGACGAGGTCAGTAATTGTTGTCATTCTCTTGAAAAGTGACAATCATTTGGAATTTGACCCAGCAACAGAAAGGAGAAAGTGAGGTCTGCAGATGCTGGAGATCAAAGTTCTAATGAAACTAGCAACAATTTTATTTGTTTTATTCCTTCATGGGATGTGAACATTACTGACGAGGTCAGTAATTGTTGTCATTCCCTTGAAGAGTGACAATCATTTGGAATTTGACCCAGCAACAGAAAAGCAATGGAGCTATTGTTCCAAGTCAAGATGGTGCGTAGCTTGGAGGAGATTATGATCCCATGTATCTGCGAACTTGTCTTTTTAGGTGGTAGATGTTGTAGGTTTGAAATGTGATGTTGAAAGTGGTTTGGTGAGTTACTGCATTGGGTCTTGTACACACTGCTGGCCAATCTGCAATGATGAAAAAGAGAATGGATGTTTAAGGTAGTGAAGTGGTAACATTTATCCTGGGTGGTGTCATGTTTTTGGGACTGCACTTATCCAGACAAATGGAAAGCAATCCATCACACTCCTTATTTATATTGTATATGGTGGAATTAATTTTGGCCTGTCAGGAAATGTAATAAAAACCAAAAGAACTGTGAATGCTGTTAATCTGTAACAAAAACAGAGATTGCTGGAAAAGCTCAGCAGATCTGGCAGCATCCATGGAGAGAAATCAGAGTTAACATTTTGGTTAGAGTGACCTTTCCTTGCTACTGATGGTAGCTAGGAAAATGTTGATTTACATGCAAAAGATAGGGTGGGAGGGAGGGGATAAGGATGAACGATAGGTGGGGATAGAGCCCAAAGAGAGAGAAGAAGAGTTGGACAACAAAGGAGTGGATAACAATCTGGCTCCGAGGGTGAATAGCTGTTAATGGGGATGATTGGTAGCTAACGACAGGTTGTTAACGACAGAATAGCAGGCTATGTGCTAACAAGGCATGATGTGTGGAGGATGGGGTAAAGACATGGGAGAGTTCAAGTCATAAAGTTATTGAACTCTGTATTGAGACTGAAGGCTGCAGTGCCCCCAAGTGGAAAATGAGGTTCTTCCAGTGAAGCCCATTGCCCGTGACTTGTAGTCACAGTATTTATGTGGCTAGTCCAATTCAGTTTCTGGTCCATGGTAACACCCAAGAATATTTATGGGAGAGGATGTACAATGGTAATGCCTTTGAACATCAGTGGGAGATTCTCTTCTATTGGGGATGGTCATTACCTCGCACTTGTATGACAAGTTCTTGAAGGGTTACAGATAGTTTATAAAAGCAAAATACTGCAGATGTTGGAAAAGCTACAGATGGTACTGGATACTGATCCTAGGATGAAGGGAAAGGCATTGATGAGGCAGGTGAAAATTGTTGTGCTTGGGCAGCTACTCCTGCAGAGATGCCCTGGAAATGAGATGACTGACTTTAAACAATCACAACCATAGGTATGACTTCAGTTAGTGGAGATTTACATTGACTCCAGGTTTGCTAGGACTCCTTAACGTCTTTTTTTCCCTAATACTGCCTGATGTGAAGGATGTCACTCTCACCTCACCTCTTTTCTCCCCATGTTTTAAAAAAAGGCTAAATTGAAATGAGGAGCTGAGTGGTCCTGGTTGAACCCTAACTGAGCATCATTAGCAAATTATTCCTGAGAAAGTGTTGCTTCATAGTACTGTTGACAACCCCTTTCCTCACTTTGCTGATGATTAAAAATGGACTAAGGTAATTAGCTACTTTGAACTGTTATCTTTCTTTCTGTGGTAGGACATAGCTAGGCATTGCCGATCAAATGGCAGCACTTTGGTTGCACTAAAACCACTCGGGTCGAGGTGGGGGCATTAATTCTGGAGCATAGATTTTCAGTATTTTGCTAGACTATTGCAGGATCCAATGTATTTATGGTATCCACTGCTGTCAGCTGATTTTCAATGTCATACGGAGTGAATCAAATTGGCTGAAGACTGAGTATGATGTTGGGTACCTCAGGAGGAGGATGAAATGAATCATCCGTTCAGTACTTTTTCACTGAAGAATGACAGAAGTATTTCAACTTTATCTTTTGAACTGATGTGCTGAACTCCCCATTTGTTGAGAATGAGGATATTTGAAGACCCTCCTTTCCCTTGTTAGTTATTTAGCTGTCCACCATCATTCATCACAGGATGTGGCAGAATTGCTGAACTTATATCTGATCCATTGGTAGTTGGATCACTTGGCGCTGTCTTGTATCAATTGCTTTCATTGTTTGGCATGCAAGTCATCCTTTGTTATTGCTTTACCAGATTGACAATTCATTTTTTGCTATGCCTAATGCTGCTCTGGCTGGCCTTTCTGTAATCTTGCTAGAATCTGAATTCTTCCCACAATTTATTGTAATGGTAGTTTGGAAAATGCCCTGGGGCATGAAGATCCAGATTGTGATTAAATACAAACCTGTTGCTCCTGATAATCCACAGTGCCTCAGGGATGCCCAGTTCTGAGCCAGATCTGTTTAAAATGAGGAAGGCAGAGAGGAGACAGGTGCAAGAGACCCCGGGAGAAGTACCTGTCAGGAACAAGTTGAAGCTTTTGGAAACAGTAGATACTGATGACACTGCCAGTTCGCAAGGCGGCCAGGTCTGTCAGTCAAAAGTTGGCGCAGAGGCAGAGCGGAAGAGTCGGACATCGCACAGAGCCATGGTAATAGGGGACTCCATCGTGAGAGGAACTGACCGGGGTTTTTGTGGCAGCAGACGGGATTTAAGGATGGTGTGTTGCCTTCCTGGTGCCAGGGTGAAAGACATCGCGGACAGAGTGCAGGAAATCCTCAAGGACGAGGGTGAAGAGCCAGAAGTGGTGGTATATATCGGCACAAATGATGTCGGGAAGAAGAGGAGGAACATACTACAGCGGGACTTCGGAGAACTAGGAAGAAGGCTGAAAAGCAGACGTCCAAGGTGGTTATCTCCGGTTTG
>NC_057710.1:44529327-44535091 GCF_004010195.1 Chiloscyllium plagiosum | reverse complement strand
GGATCTGATTGAGACATATTAGATTATTAAAGGATTGGACACTCTGGAGGCAGGAAACATGTTTCCGCTGATGGGTGAGTGCTGAACCAGAGGACACAGCTTAAAAATACGGGGTAGACCATTTAGGACAGAGATGAGGAGAAACTTCTTCACCCAGAGAGTGGTGGCTGTGTGGAATGCTCTGCCCCAGAGGGCAGTGGAGGCCCAGTCTCTGGATTAATTTAAGAAAGAGTTGAATAGAGCTCTCAAAGATAGTGGAATCAAGGGTTATAGAGATAAGGCAGGAACAGGATACTGATTAGGAATGATCAGCCTTGAGCATATTGAATGGTGGTGCAGGCTCGAAGTGCTGAATGGCCTACTCCTGCACCTATTGTCTATTGTTTATTGTCTAAAATAATTCCCGTTTATCACAGTGGTAGTGTCACACCACACACTAGAAGATATCTACAATGTGAAGATGGCATTTTACCTCTATAGCAATTATGTGGTGGTCATTCCTATTAATACTGCAATGGATTGATATATCTGCAACAAGTAGATTCATATGCAATTAGTATGCTTTGTATTTTCAAATTTGTTAGTCCAAATAACAAAAACTACAGAGGCTTGGGTTTTTGTTGACATGGGTGTCTAGAAGTTTATTAACAAAAATAATTATTTACATAGCTACATTATCATTGACTTACACACAGTCTATGTTCTGAGCTTACTGATATTACAGTAAATTACATGCACAAACTGCCCAAAAATAGAAACTAAGAGAAAAAATAAACAATTCAGCCCTTGTAACCTGTGCTATTATTCAATGTGGTCATGGCTAATTCTGTTTCTCAATGTTATATTTCCATTTTCTCCCCATTTCGCAGGATGCCTTAAAATCTTTTTTAAAATTATCTGTCTTGAATGCATTCAATGACTTGGCATCCACAGCGTTCTGTGGTGGAGAATTCTATAGGTTCACTACCATTTGATTAAAGACATTTCCGTCCTGAATGGCTTACCTTACATCGTGAGACTGTATCCCATAGTCCTGGACTCCCCAACTAGGGAAAAGAGCTTCATTGATTTATTTTTTCAGCCCTGTTAGAATTTTAAACATTTCAATCATATCCCCTCCCATACTTCCAAACTTTAATAAATACAAGTCCATCCAAACCAATCTCTCCTGATAGGACAGTCCAGCCATCCTGGATATCTTTGTAATGAACCTCCATTGCATCCCATCAATGGCAAGTATATCCTTTCCTGGGTATGGGGATGAAAATTGCATGCAATAGTCATTGTATTGTCTCACCAAGGCCCTATATCACATTCCTCCTCCTGAAGCCAAATCTTTTTTCCATGAGGGCTTTCCAATTGCTTGCCCCACTTGCTGTCTACTTATTGACTGGTGTATAAGGACAGCCAGATCTCTTTGTACATCCATACAATGAAGTTGTTGATCTGTTCACTGAGCTGGTTGATTTTCTGGCAAACATTTCGTTTCCCTCCTTGGTGACATCTTCAGTGCCGTGTAGTCTCTGGATGAAGCGCTGTCATTTTGATCTGCCCCAGATTTATACAGTCCTGTCTGTTGTGGCCAATGTTCTACTCTGAGTTTTGTCCTGTAGCAATCTGTAGATGGGGTCTATTTCAATGTGTTTGCTAATGGAACCAGTGGATAGATACCAGACCACCAGGAATTCCTAAGTTTTATCTTTGTTTTGCCTGTCCCAATACCGTAACGCCGTCCCAGTGGAATTGATGCCCTCAGTTGTCAGTGTCTATTGATCTGAGGGAGGGCTGGTCATGTTGTTTGTTACAAGCTGATATTCATGTACCCTGGTGGTGATCTTTCTGCCTGTTTGTCCTCTCTAATGTTTCTTGCAGTTGCTTCATGGTATTTTGTATATCACACTTATTCTACATGTTGTGGGTATGAGGTCTTTTGTCTTGATGGTACTTGGCAAAGTGTGGCTGTGGGTTAGTGTGCTGTCATTATTCCTAGAGGATAATGTGGTCATGGCTAATTCTGTTTCTCAATGTTATATTTCCATTTTCTCCCCATATCTCGTTGTTAGTTCTGAGATATTTCTAACATAGGGTAGGGTGGTCAGCGCGTTGGGGACACAGTATCTTCTTGGTGTTGTTTGTACTGTCAGGCATCAGCGGATGAAGTTGATAGGGTAACCATTATTGGCAAAGACTTTGTATAAGTGTTCCTCTTCTTTTGTGCAGAGTTCTGGAGTGTTTCAATGTGTTATGGCTTGTTTAAACAGGGTCTTGACATAGCTCTGTTTGTGGACATTGGAGTAGTTACTGTTGTAACTGAGGATCTAGGCTTAATGTGTAGCCTTTCTGTATACTCTGGTAAGGAGTTCACTGTTGTTCGTTCAATCAGTCAGTACGTCTAAGAAAGGGAGTTGGTTGTTACTATCTTCTTCCATGGTGAACTTGATCCCAGTAAATTTGTTATTGATGAGGAGGTGTGTACTTTCCAATTTGAACTGTTTAATGATAACAAAGATATTGCCACATATCTGATCCGCTAAAAATTAGACTTCTACGTCCTCTGGGAATAATGACAGCAAACAAGTCACAGCCGCACTTCACCAACTATTGTGCAGCACAAAATACTCCATACTCACAACATGCAGGACAAATGTGATATACAAAATACCACACAATACAACGGTAAGAAACATGACAGAGGACAAACAGGTCGGAAACTCGCCACCAGAAAACATGAGCTTGCAATAAAATGACATGACCAGTCCTCCCTCATATCAATAAACACTGACAATGAAAGACAACAACCCCATTCAGACAACATTACAATATGGGGACAGGCTAAACAAAGATAAGCTTGGGAATTCCTGGTATTCATCCACTGATCCCGTAGACAAACATATTGAAATAGACCCCCTCTACAGGCCGCTACAAACCAGGAGTAGAAACATCTGCCAGAACAGTCAGAACTGTATAAATTCGAGGCAGCTCATGACAGCGCTTCATCCAGAGACTACACGGCACTGAAGACGTCACCCAAGAGGGAGATGAAATGTTTGCAAGAAAATCAATCAGTCAGTAAACAGACCAACAACTTCAACCACAACCTGAACTACAGGTCTTCACTAAAACTATAAACATCCATACAATAAATTATCATTTAAATAATTTTCCTCCTTTCTGTTTATCACATCAAAGCATGATTTCATACTCAGCCACATTGGATTGCAATTGCCATGTGTTTACCCACTCGCAACTCACAATCCTGCCCAACTTTGTCTTGTTAGCAAACTTGGAAATGTTGCATTTACTTCCCTCATTCAAGTCATTTTTACATATCAAGAATAACCAGGGCCAAAGCACTGAACTTTGCCATACCCCACTAGTATCTGCCTGCCACCCAGAAGAAAAAAAAACATTCCTACTTTCTTATCAAACAATCTTCGATCTATGCCAATATGTTACTCCCTATCCCATGTGTTTTAACTTAGCCCAATAACCTCTTATCAATGGAAATGTGATTGTGAAATATACTCCAACATTTTCCCATCAATAATGATCTACTTTCTGCATTATGGAGTCCTCAAAGTTGATCAAAATGCTCAATTTGCTCACACAACCCACTTCTATTTGGCATCACTTAACAACATCAGTACAAGCAGCATCAGTATTGAAGACTAGGGTTTTGAGAAGGATGTGTGTGTTACCTTAAAACTACCAAATTTCCAAGGTTTGAAGTTTTGGTGACTAATAGAAGTTGGTCCCTAGGCCTCATCAAATGCTCAGGGCAAGCTAACAACACTGGTCCCTCCTTCACAAGCAATTTGCTCAATGATACAAAAGCACTCTCAGCCTATATACCTCACCAGCAGTAACCCTCAGGTGCATCCTGGATTTGAGTGGCTTAGAGTGGGGTGTCAATTGACATAACTGGATTTGGGAGACAAACAGGCAAATGCATAGCAATTTCTAGCCTGTTACATCTTTATTCACCTCGGCTTCTCTCTTAAGGGTCAATTTTAACCTCATTCTTATTCACTGAAACTGTTTGAGCAGGGACAAAGGGAGGAACAGACTAAGATGGCAATGAGATTTATGTTATAGAAACACAGAAACATAAAAAATAGTTGCAGAAGTAGACCATTTGGCCTTTCAATATGATCATAGCTGATCACGCAATCTCAATATCCCATTTGCTTTCTCTCCATACTCCTTGATCCCTTTAGATGCAAGGGCCACACTCAGTTCCCTCTTGAGTATATCTAATGAACTTATCCCAGCAGTTTCCTGTGGGAGAGAATTCCACAGGTTCACAACTCTCTGAGTGGATACTTTTTTCCTCAGCCCTGAATGGCTTACCCCTTATTATTAGACTGTGACCCCTAGTTCTGGACATCCCCAACATCAGGAACACTCTTACCACATTCAACCTATCCAGTCCCATCAGGATTTTATATGTTTCTATGAGATCATTCCTCATTCTTCTAAACTCCAGTGATTACATGCCCAGTCAGTCCACTCTTTCCTCATATATCAGTCCTTTCCTCAAGAATGTTCTTCCTCAGACTAGGAGACCAAACCTGCACACAATACTCAAGGTGTGTAGTACTCACCAAGACTTTGGATATCTGCAGCAAGGCATCCTTACTCCAATACTCAAATCCTCTTGCTATGAAGGAAGCATGCCATAGTTTTCCTCACTGCCTGCTGCACCTGACTTTTCCACCATGACACCGAGATTTTATTGCACTTCACCTTCTCCTAAACTGCCCCCATTCAGATAATAATCTGCCACCAAAGTGGATAACCTCACATTTATCCACATTATATTGCATTTGCCAAGTATTTATCCACTCAGCCAATCTGTCCAAGTCACCCTACAGCCTCTTAGCATCCTCCTCACAGCACACACTGTCACCCAGCTTAGTGTCATCTGCATTGGAGATATTGCATTCAATTCATTCATCCAAATCATTAATGTGTCTGTGAACGGCCACAGTCTCAGCACTAAACCCTGTGGTACTCCACTCATCACTACCTGCCACTTTGAAAAGGACCCATTTATTCCAACACTCTGCTTCCTGTCTGCTGACCACATTACCTCTGATACCATTACCTTTAATTTTGCTTCCTAATCTCTTTTGTGGGACCTTGTCAAAAGCTTTTGAAAGTCCAGACACACAACATTCACTGATTCACCTTTGTCCACTCAACTGGTTACATCCTCAAAAAATTCTAGAAGATTTATCAAGCATAATTTTCCTTAAGTGAATCCATGCTGACTTGGACTGATTCTGTCACCACTTTCCAAACACTCAGTTATTACATAGAACATAGAACATTACAGCGCAATACAGGCCCTTCGGCCCTCGATGTTGCGCCGCCCTGTCATACTAATCTGAAGCCCATCCCATCTACACTATTCCATATACGTCCATATGCCTGCCCAATGATGACTTAAATGTACTTAAACTTGGCGAATCTACTACCGTTGCAGGCAGAGCATTCCATACCCTTACTACTCTCTGAGTTAAGAAACTACCTCTGACATCTGTCTTATGCCTATCTCCCCTTACTTTAAAGTTGTGTCCCCTCGTGTTTGCCGTGCCCATACTTGGAAAAAGGCTGTCCCTGTCCACCCTATCTAACCCTCTGATTATCTTATATGTCTCTATTAAGTCACCTCTCAACCTTCTTCTCTCTAATGAGAACAGCGTCAAGGCCCTCAGCCTTTCCTCGTAAGACATTCCTTCCATACCAGGCAACATCCTAG
>NC_057710.1:44526292-44528509 GCF_004010195.1 Chiloscyllium plagiosum | reverse complement strand
CCCAGGGGACTTATCTATTTTCACACTCTGCAGTATTTCTAATACATCTTCCTTGTGAACCTCAATCTCTTCTAGTCTAGATGCAAGTATCTCTGTATCTTCCTTGCCAACATTTTCATTTTCTATTACATTCTTAATAATTGACTCCAGCACTTTCCCCACCACCAATGCCAGGCTAACCAGCCTATAATTCCCTGTTTTCTGCGTTCCTCCTTTTTTAAAGAGTGGAGTTACATTAGCTACCCACCAAACTATTGGAACTCTGCCAGAGCCTATAGAATGCTGACAAATGATCACTAATGCATCCACTATTTCCAGGGCCACGTCTTTAAATATTCTGGGATGCAGTGTGTCAGGCCCTGGGGCCTTACCAGGTTTTAATCGCATCCATTTCTCCAATACCATTTCCTGACCACTAAAGATTTCCTTCAGTTTCTGCTTCATGCTTGACCTTCTGTCACCTAGCATTCTGGAAAGTTCTTTGTTTCCTCCTTAGTGAAGACATATCCAAAGTATGTCTGCTAGCTCTTTGTTGTCCATTATGATTTCACATGATTCTAACTGCAAGGGACCTACATTTGTCTTCACCAGTCATTTTCTCTTTGTTTTTACCCCCTATCATGCTGAGGGAGGCTAGCTGACTGCTCAAAAAGCATTGCTACCATACTGGTAAAAATAGAAGCCAATTGATGCATCCAGTAAAGGCACAGGAAGCAATGATTTTCTGTGCAATTAGTAAGTAAAGAAAATCCAAATTCTTAGTCTATTAGAAACAGCCACTCTCGGCAAAGAAAACCTCAACACTAATTCTGATAAAATATCTGAAGAAGAACAAATGGTGCACAGATCTGTTATGGAATGTAAAGAATCAGGCACATCAATCAACATCAAACATATTGTTGCACCCTAAGGCCTTACAAAGAGAGTGAGGCAATCTCATTTGTGATTTCTTTTGATACTTTTCAGCTATTAGCTCCTTCTATCAGACATAATGGTTGCTGAACACATCTAAAGGATTTTGTGTAATTGCTGACAGGTTTGCTGGGAAGATTTAGCCTTTGTAATCATTCACTGTGCTTGCATTCTAACTTTCTGTAATTTATCACCAGATCCCTCTGTAACTCAGAGTTCTGCAATTTCTCTGCAATTTAAATAAAATGCTCCTTTTCTATTCTTCCTGCCAAAATGGAAAAATTGACATTTTTCAACATAATACTCCATTTGTGAAATTTTGCCCATTCACTTAACCTATCAATAATCTTTGCAGACTCAATGACCTAGGAGAAAGTGAGGACTGCAGATGCTGGAGATCAGAGCTGAAAATGTGTGCTGGAAAAGCGCAGCAGGTCAGGCAGCATCCAAGGAACAGGAGAATCGACGTTTCGGGCATGAGCCCTTCTTCAGGAATGAGGAGAGTGTGCCAAGCAGGCTAAGATAAAAGGTAGGGAGGAGGGACTTGGGGGAGGGGTGTTGGAAATGCAATAGGTGGAAGGAGGTTAAGGTGAGGGTGCTAAGGTGAGGGTGATAGGCCGGAGTGGGGGTGGGCGCGGAGAGGTCAGGAAGAAGATTGCAGGTTAGGAAGGTGGTGCTGAGTTCGAGAGTTGGGACTGAGACAAGGTGCCGGGAGGGGAAATGAGGAAACTGGAGAAATCTGAGTTCATCCCTTGTGGTTGGAGGGTTCCTAGGCAGAAGATGAGGCGCTCTTCCTCCAACCGTCGTGTTGCTATGGTCTGGCAATGGAGGAGTCCAAGGAGTGGGAGGGGGAGTTGAAGTGTTGAGCCACGGGGTGGTTGGTTTGGTTGGTCCGGGTGTCCCAGAGGTGTTCTCTGAAACATTCCGCAAGTAGGCGGCCTGTCTCCCCAATATAGAGGAGGCCACATCGGGTGCAGCGGATGCAGTAAATGATGTGTGTGGAGGAGCAGGTGAATTTGTGGCGGATAGTAGTTTGGCGCACCGACCTTTACATTGCTGAGGCAAAACGCCAGCTCGCGGACACTTCCTCCTACTGCCCCGTTGACCATGACCTCACCTCCCACCACCAAACCATCATCTCCCAGACCATCCATAACCTCATCACCTCAGAGGATCTCCCATCCACCGCCTTCAATCTCACAGTCCCACAACCCCGCACCACCCGTTTCTACCTCCTGCCCAAAATCCACAAACCTGACTGCCCCGGCCGACCCATTGTCTCAGCCTGCTCCTGCCCCACCGAAC
>NC_057710.1:44468142-44525030 GCF_004010195.1 Chiloscyllium plagiosum | reverse complement strand
GCCGCCTACTTGCGGAGCGTTTCAGAGAACACCTCTGGGACACCCAGGACCAACCAACCCAACCACCCCGTGGCTCAACACTTCAACTCCCCCTCCCACTCCACCAAGGACATGCAGGTCCTTGGACTCCTCCATTGCCAGACCATAGCAACACGACGGCTGGAGGAAGAGCACCTCAACTTCTGCCTAGGAACCCTCTAACCACAAGGGATGAACTCAGATTTCTCCAGTTTCCTCATTTCCCCACACCCACCTTGTCTCAGTCCCAACTCTCGAACTCAGCACCACCTTCCTAACCTGCAATCTTCTTCCTGACCTCTCCGCCCCCACCTCCACTCCAGCCTATCACCCTCTCCCTACCTTTTATCTTAGCCTGCTTGGCACACTCTCCTCATTCCTGAAGAATGGCTCATGCCCGAAACATCGATTCTCCTGCTCCTTGGATGCTGCCTGACCTGCTGCGCTTTTCCAGCAACACATTTTCAGACTCAATGACCTCTCCAAAACGTGCTTTCCAAACTATAAAAGTTTGTGCCGTCAACAAATTTAGCAAACGTACATTTGTTTCTTTTATCCAAGACATTCAAACATAATAACGTAAATAGTTAAGGCCCCAGCACTGTTCCCTATGTAACTCTACTCGTCACATCTTGCTAACCAGAATATTATCCACTTAAGCCTACTCTCTGTTTCTTGCAAACCACTAACCACACTATTCTATTTACCCCTACACCCTCAACTCTTCGTGTGCACATAGTTTGCAAAGTAAGCTATGATGCAGCACCTTATCAAGTACCTTCTGAAAATCTAAGCAGAGCACATCTGCAATAAACAGATATCACAGCAACCTCATGCAGCATCGCTAAAGGAAATATTGAACACTAAACGATCAAATTGCAAACTATTGCGAGGTTTGACTCTGTCAGGTGTGCATAATGTAACCAGTGGAGAGGATACTGTGCCACTTTGCATTAAATAAAGCCAACGCAATTCAGTTTGCAGCATTGTGCAATCAGAATTTGGATACCAATGTGAACTAAATAGCTTATCAAGTTATCTTCTTAAGATGTCATGTGTTTGACTGCATTCAAAATGGAGTGTCACAGTGTCAGCAGCTGCTGTCCTTTGACAAAAGAAAATCAAAGGGAAATCTGAATTAACAGAGAAAAGTTCCAAGGCCCCAGGCAGAAGAAATGAACCTGTAAAGCGATAGCGAGAGAAACTTTGAAATGGATTATTATTTCTATCTATCCTCAAGCTTTTCAGGGTAGGAGAGAAAGATTTAGAGAAAGCACATGGATAACAATGCTCCGAGGAAAGGTGGAGATATATCTTAAATTGTTCTAGGAGAATCAACTGAGGAAGGGTCACTGAACCCAAAACATTAACTCTGATTACTCTGCACAGATGCTGTCAGTACTGCTGAGTCTTTCCAGCAATTTCTGTTTTTGTTCAATAAAAAATATTCCTAGATCAATGTAAAGAAGAGAAATAACACCAACAGAGGCTGGAAGTTTGTATTCAATGACATAATGTTCTAGAATTGCAATAAAAATCAAAAGCACTGTGGGTTCCATAAATCATAAACAAAAACAAAAATAGCTGGAAAAGCTCAGCAGTTCTCAGGAAAGGTCACTTGACTTGAAACATTAAATATGATTTCTCTCGATGTACAAAGTTTATTTACAAGGCTTGTTCTCTATGAATAAAAATGGTGCAGCAGGAAAGATATGTTGCATAAACACTAGACACACAAGGCTAAATTTTGTGGCTCTAATTCCATTGGCTAGAAAAACAATGTTAACCTAAACCCTATTTGCAGTGGTCCCCACAAAATTAAATGGCCAGAAAATGATCTGCGATTTGCTGTCAGGACTTCAATACTTGTGAAGCTATAGTTCCGCTGTCTACTCGTGAAGTGGTGGTCAATGCTGGTGCTGCTGAAGGCTTCGGTCCAGAACCAAGATGCATCGCTCAAGATCCCAGAATAGTGTTTAGTGAGACAGTTTCCTAGTGAAGAGGTAGGATTTGGTTGTTGTGGAAGGTAGGACATTCTTTTACAGTCGGAGTGGCCCTTGCCATGGGTGAGGGGCCTCTGTGAGAGAGGACAGCTCACCCTGTCCACTGATGATGATGGTTCAGCGGAGTTTAGTGGAGGACAGAATATTCATATTAAAATGCTAACTTTGGTAATAAACATTTTTTTCAGTTTCTAATACTCTTCATAAGTGTGCTTAACTAGCCAATTTAACTTCCCAAAAAGAGAAAAAGAAAACTCTCAGAACCTATCTGTCAAACCCCCGAGAATCATATATATTTCAATCACATCACCTCTCAACTCTTCTAAATTCCAATGGAACAGTCCTTACTTACTGGTCTTCTCCTCACAAGACAGTCCCTCCAGACCCTGGATCAGCCCAGTGAACATGCTCTGGACTGCCTCCCTACAGGCATCTTTCCATAGACAAGGGAACAAAAACTGTCACAGTGTAATAATATTCTAGATGTGGTCTAGCTAGTGCCTTGTACAATTTTAGCAGGTCCTGGTATATTTTTATACTCTATTCCTTTTGAAATAAAGGCAAACATACCTTTACCAGTGCTAAGCAGCGAGGCCCTGAGACTCAGCAGAGAAAACAAAATTAAGGATCTTATTGTATAGTAATATTACCTCTGAGCCAGGAGGCTTGAATTCAAGTACCACCATGTATAGAGGTGTATAGTAACAATAGAATACTTATAATAATAACACAATATCAGGTTATATGTTGTGTGATTTTTAACTTTATATACCCCAGTCCAACACCGGCACCTCCAAATGATAATATTAACCATGCTCACTGTGTCACCATTAATTACCCATGCTTAGTTTCACTTGAGAAGACAATGTTGAGTTATCTCCTTCAATCACAGTTAAAAATTACACAACACCAGGTTGTAGTCCAACAGGTTTATTTGGAAGCACTAGCTTTCGAAGCGCTGCTCCTTCATCAGGCAACTAGTGGGGCAGGATCTTAAAGCACAGAATTTAGAGTAAAAGATCAAAATGTCATACAACTAATGCGATGTATTGAACAAATCTAGATTGCTGTTAAGTTTTTGATCACTTAGAATGGGGTTACAGGTTTTGATTCATTAATATGTAAATCCCAGAACTTCTTTTAAGTCACATTCCTGAGATAACTTAAGGTTTTGTTAAAAAAAGTGATATCTCAGCTCAACCAATGCATTAAATGCGTGAGGTTAGAATCTGTCTGTATCCCAACCTTGAGTCAGACTGGTTCTATTTTCAAAGTAGGAATTTATAAAGTGTCACATGAACTGACTGCCTACAGATTGTGTGCTTTTTGAACAAAATAAAATGTATTGGCAAATACAAATCTGCAAATGCAAATTGACCCCATAGACTTATATGTGTGTGTGCATGTGCATATGAGGGAGAGTGAGAGACTATGTGTGTGCTTGTGTGTGAGTATTTCTGTGTGCATGCTTGATAAAGTATGTATATGAGTGTGACAGCATATATGCCTGTGAGAGGGTGTGTGCAAGAGTGTACCTGAGAGAGCATGTATGAGAGAGGGTCTGTATGAATGTGTGATCGTGTGTAAGAGTGTGTGTGTGTGAGAGTGTATAGTGCAGTGGGGTCACCTGGAGTGTGACATGAAACGAAGATCCTGGTTAAGGTTATCCTCATGGGTACCGAACTTGACTATAAGCCTCTGCTCGGCGACTTTGTATTGGTGCAAATATCAAAGTCTGCCTTGAAGGACAGTCACCCAAATTTCTGAGGCCAAATGTCCTTGACCGTTGAAGTGTTCCCTGACTGGGAGGGAACATTCTTGTCTGACGATTGTTACTTGGTGTCGACTCATCCATTATCACAGCGTCTGCTTGGTCTTGCTAATATACCATGCCTTGGAGTTTCCTTGTCTGCAGCATATGAGATAGACAACATGTACCTGCCATGTACATGTTGGGTGGTATCACCACATGTGTGTGTGAGAGTGTATAGTGCAGTGGGGTCACCTGGAGTGTGACATGAAACGAAGATCCTGGTTAAGGTTATCCTCATGGGTACCGAACTTGGCTCTGATACATCTGACACACTCTGACACATCTTTCAGTGGTTTTCATGACAGGGTTGTCTAGTGTAGTGGTCGATGTTGCCCTGCAAACAATGGTCTGTTTAAGATTTGGTGGTTGTTTAAAGGCAAGAAGTGGAGGCGTAGGGAAGATCTTGGCAAGGTAGTCATCCTCATCGATAATGTGTTGCAGGCTATGAAGAACATGATGTCGTTTCTCAGCTCCCAGGAAGTACTGGACAACCTTATTGGTTGTTTACCATATGTGTCTCCTGAGGAGGTCATAGAGTCATAGAGATATACAGCATGGAAAGAGACCCTTTGGTCCAACCTGTCCATGCCGACCAGCTATCTCAACCCAATCTAGCCTCACCTCCCAGCACCGGGCCCATTCCCCTCCAAACCCTTCCTATTCATATACCCATACAAATGCCTTTTAAATGTTGCAATTGTACCAGCCTCCGCCACTTCCTCTGGCAGCTCATTCCATACAGATAACACCCTCTGCATGAAAAAGTTGCCCCTTAGGTGTCTTTTATATCTTTCCCCTCTCACCTTAAACCTATGCCCTCTAGTTCTGGACTCCCTGACCCTAGGGAAAAGACTTTGTCTATTTATCCTAACCATACATCAGAACTGGCAATCGATGAGTTGAGCATCGTACCCTGTTCTTATGAGGGCATCCTTCAGCAACTTTAGGTATACACAGATCCTGTGTATGTGTAGGGTTTGTCCATAGGGAATGGCTGGTTTAATATGTTTAGGGTGGAAGTTACAGGTGTGCAGCATCATGAGGTTATCTATGGGCTTGCAGTAGAGTGAGGTACTGAGGTGCCTGTCCTTGATGAAGATGTGTGTGCCCAGGAAAGAGACTGATTCTAAAGAGTAGTGCATGGTAATTGAAATGGTGGGATGAAAGCTATCGATATCACTGTGTAGTTGTTTCAATGATGCCTCATGAATCATTGCAGTCCATGTGCTGTAGGAAGACCCACAATGTCGTTAGGAAGGGAATTTCAGAATTTGGAGACACATAGAGCAATTAGTTCATAGCTCTCCAACAAAATAAGGGGTGGCATGGCAGCTCAGTGGTTAGCACTGCTGCCTTACAGTGCCAAGGACCTGGGTTCAATTCCAGCCTTTGGTCAACTATCTGTGTGGCATTTGCACATTTTCCCCGTGTCTGTGTGGGTTTCTCCTCACAATCCAAAGATGTGCAGGTTAGGTGAATTAGCCATGCTAAATTGCTCATAGTGTTCAGGGATGTGTAGGTTAGATGTATTAGTCTGGGGTAAATGTAGGGGAATGGGTCTGGGTGGGTTACTCTTCAGATGGTCGGTGTGGACTTGTTGGGCTACAGGATCTGTTTCCACACTGTAGGAAGTCTACGATAACAATATAACTGCACCAAAATGTCATTAGTATATGTTTGCTTATCACTAGTGAATGCATATGCATTTTCTGAGATACACCAATTTGAGTAATTGCCACAAATTTAGTGACATCAAAAGCAGCATATGGCAAAATAAATGAATAATCAATTTTTTTTTGTGAATTAGCACTTGCCACTTACCAGGGTCAAATGTCAATGCTCATAATATCTGTAAAGAATACAGTGTACACTGATTTATTTGACTCCTTTCATTTTCAGTTTTTGTCCTTTTTTGAAGGTGTTCGTTCTAACTGTGGTACAATCCATTGGCATATGCATCTGATAGGATATCAGTAAAGTGTTCACCATCTTCATTTCTGACCCCAGGCAATATATATTGGGACAATCATTTGTGATCTTCCTGAGACTGGCCTGGTTTCATATTACACAGTGGTTCAGAGAAGCTTTTATGTCTGCTTTTAGTGAATTTTATTATCATAAATGTATTTTTTAAAATCAAATAAACTAGTCCAACCATCCATTGTGTATTATTGAAACATCTGCTGGTCAAAAATGCAGATGGTGATCTTTGCATTTCTAAACATGTATTCTTCAAGTTTATAAACATCAAGCAGTCCTGAAGATCAGAAATCAGCTTTATATTTATAAACATGCACTAAACTCATTGTCCATATATCCAAATGCAATCTCTGTATCTATAAACACGCAGACCCCTCAACTGCTTTGGTAAATCATGAGGACAGCTGCTTCAGATTTTTGCTTCTGCATATTTATAGAATTCATATACAATTTATCACATCTCTCAGAAACATCCTAAAACTGTTACTACGGCTGTATGAGTGATTATGACAGCCATTTGATACATAGGAATATCCCATAAATGGTAGTGAGAGTTAATAAACAGCTAACCTGTTTACTGTGACATTGGTTAAGGTCAGATTGTTGCTTTGGATATGAGGAGATCCCCCTCTTAAGGAGACCTTATTACCTGAGTCAGGTTAACACCAAGTTACAATGAAGCAGTGTGTGCAGACACAAGCACCATCTGCATACTAGCTCAATGATAGAGACTGAGACAACCTTAGAGCTGGCCTGCAGGTGACAAAGGGTGAACAGATTCCCATTTGTTCTGGAGATAGAAGGAGGCTTGCTGAGGGGACATTGACATATCGCAGCAAGATAGATTAAGAACAGATTTGATGCAATGACACAGCCCTGAGTGATCCTATTGGTCCGCAGTTGATCATTTGCATAAGATTATAGTTTGCTGTGGATGCTGGTGAGAAATGACTGGAAAAGAAAAGCACTTCAGGCACTCTTCAGCAAAAATGGAAAGAGGCAGCTGCATAATGGACACACCAGCAGCTCCTCTGACAATGAGGATGTGCAGAGGGATGACCACAAACAAAAAAATAGGCCCAGCACTGTGGGGGAGATGGAGCACTTTCTAACCTGGCCACGCTAGGTGTTGTGTAGGGCCTGGTTAAACCTAACCTCCAGTTATTGGGAACCAAGGGGTACCCTCCGCACCACAGCTCTAGGCAACTGAAACTCAACTGGACTCAATACATAAACGCAGTGGCTACAAGAGCAGGTCAGAGGCTAGGAACACTGGGGCAAGTAACTCAACTCCCGACTCCTCAAAGCCTGTCCAGCATCAACAAGACACAAGTCAGGTACGTGAAGGAATGCTCCTACTTGCCTGGATAAGTGCAATCCCAACAACACTCAAGAAGCTTCACAGCATCCAGGATAAAGCAGCACGCTGGATTGGCACCACATCTATAAACATCCACTCCCTCCAACACCAGTGCTCAGTAGCAGCAGTTTTTACTATCTAAAAGATGCACTGCAGAAATTCAAAGATCCTCAGACAGCACCTTCCAAACTCATGACCACTTCCATCTCAAAGGACAAGGGAAGCAGATATTTGGGAATACCAACACTTTCAAGTTCCCCTCCAAGCCACTCACCATTCTGACTTGGAAATGTATCACCAGTCCTTCACTGTTGCTGGGTCAAAATCTTGGAATTCCTTCCATAATGGCTTTGTGGGCCAACTGACAGCAAGTGGACTGCAGCAGTTCAAGAAGCCAGCTCACTACCATCCTCTCAAGTGCAACTCGGGACTGGCAATAAATGCTAGCTTGGATTAGTGGTGCTGGAAGAGCACAGCAGTTCAGGCAGCATCCGAAGAGCAGTAAAATTGATGTTTTGGGCAAAAGCCCTTCGTTTCCAGCATCTACAGTCATTGTTTTTACCTAATAAATACTAGCCGGCCAGCAGTGCCCACATCCCACAAATGAATAAATACAAAAAATCTGGGAGCAGCGATGCTGTGAATAAGTCTATCTGTTCACTCTGAACTGGACCTTCCTGGCTTTGTCCTCACCCTGATGATACTGGATCAGAGCAATACCCCGATGGAGACATAGGACAGCTCCCTCAGCTCAGTCAGTGTCTAATAATTCGCCCACACCACAAGGATGCAGGGAGACCCCTAACGACAAGTGAGTGAATGGACATTGGGTCAACAGGAAATTCTATAAACTTCCAAAATGATTTTTAAAATTGCCAGTATTAACATGAATAGCATTAAATCTACTATGTGATATGTCTCCACTTTGGCTTACCTAGCCAATGTGAAAGTAGACCTCCTGTTTCTGAAGGAATGCGGGATAGCGCACCTCAGCAGCTACAGAAATAGTGGAGCTTATGGACTAATGGGCCTCCAAAATGGGCCTCCAACTGCTGTTCCTTTGGTCTGGGTATTCTTCTGTGAGGAGGCACCTTCACCATCTCCAAGGATAAGGACCTGGTGGGTGGTTGCCTGCTCATAGCAGGTGCTATGAATAGAAACACTGCCCTGGGATGAGTAAACCTGTATGCCCCATTGGTAAAGAGTGAGCTGCTGGCAATGTCCAGGCCGATCATTTTGGCCAGAGACTTCAACTGCATCATCGAAGTAGATGGACAATCTGGAGGGGCTGATAGCAAACCAGATTCCTGATGGAACTGGTTAAAGTCACCAAGCTGCTCAATGTTTGCAGCGCCCTGCAGATGGAGCCTGGAAGTGGCTTGACGAGTCTATCTAATCGAGGATAGATTTCCTGTTTGTGTCCCAAGTAGTCTCGGTCAGATCCACCAATGTCAAGCCTGCATTTGTCTCTGACCACTTCCTTCTGCTGGCTGACTGTCGGCTACAGGCTGACCAGTGGGCTGGCAAGGGAAGGTAGAAGCTGAACGTGAAACTGTTGACCCCAGAACACATTAAGGAACCCAAAAGGGATTACACAGGTTGGAGAATCGTGAAAGCCATCTTTGAGTCTCCAGTGGACTGGTGGGAAACAGTCAAAGGGAACATCAAGAGGTTCTTTATCCACAAAGGTGTTCAGAAGATGAGGTGGGGAGGGGGGGGAGAGAGTAGAGAGATTGAGTGTGAGAGAGAGGATTAGATTGAAGGATTAGATTCCCTACAGTGTGGAAACAGACCCTCCAAAGAATAACCCACCCAGACCAATTTCCCTCTGTCTAATGCACCTAACACTATGGGCAATTTAACATGGCCAATCCACCTGACCTGCACATCTTTGAACTGTGGGAGGAAACCGGAGCACCCAAAGGAAACCCATGCAGACACAGGGAGAATGTGCAAACTCCATGCAGACAGTCAACCGAGGCTGAAATCAAACCCGGGTCCCTGGCACTGTGAGGCTGCAGTGCTAACCACTGAGCCACCGCAATTGGAGCAAGATGAGATCCAGGGTCTGCAATGTGGAGCAGGATGAGATGTGCTTGAATTTCTTCTTCCACAAGGTGCACAGGGAGAGCTCAGTGCTCAGCAATCTGATGGAAGAAGATGGCTTGGTAACATCATTTCAGTCTGGCATCCTGAGGATCAGCAAATTCTTTTATGCCAGACTGTATGACATGTAGCCGACAGACAGCGCAGCCTCCCAATTGTTCCTGCCCTCTATCATGGAGATCTCAGACAGGCATAAGAGGCCGGATCAGTCGTTATCTCTGGACAGGCATAAGAGTCCTTAGAAAAAGGATAAAACTCCCAGAAGCAACAGCTTTCTGGCCAGGTTGTAGTGGCTCTGTGGGACTTGATTGGCTGGGACCTGCTGGATGTGCTCAATACTGCTTCTGGCAGGTAGCATTTGTGAACCCATGAGGAAAGGTAACTTCACCCTCATCTACAAGCGGAAAGGTGAGAGGGAGAAAATTAGAAATTGGTGACCAATTTCACTGCTGAATACAAACTGCAAAATCCTGTCTCAGGTCATCGCCAACTGAGTCAGGTCTGCTCTGGGATCAGTGATCCACTCCGACCAAACCTGTTCTGTGCTGGACAGGATGATCTCGGAGAGCCTCGCGTTCCTCATGGACACGATTGCCTCCATGCAAGACATGAGTATGGACACCTGCCCTATCAGCCTGGACCCGGAGAAGGCCTTTGACAGGATTTCGCACACCTACATGTGGGACGTCCACTCCAAGATGGGCTTTGGGGAGGGAATCAGCAATTGGATCTGAATGCTCTACACCAACATCATTAGTGCAGTCTCAGTTAATGGGTGGGAATCAGAAAGCTTCCCGATCAAATCTGGAGTCAGGCAGGGATGCCCACTCTCTCCTTCTTGCTTGTGTGTTGTACAGGCCCTTTGCTGCGTCCATCAGGAAGGATGTGAGCCTGAGAGGGGTGATTATTCCAGGCGGTGAATGCCCACAGGTCAAAGCCTCTCTGTACATGGATGACATCACCATTTTCTGCTTGGATTCGCTGTCAGTGCGCAGACTCATGAGCAACTGTGACCAGTTCAAACTGGCCTTGGGAGCCAAGGTAAAACAAGACAAGAGCAAGGCTATGTTCTTTGGGAACTTGGCTGGTCGACCCTTCATTTCTTTCATGGTCAGAACAAATTAACTGAAGGTGCTGGGAATATGGTTTGGAGGGGCCGGGGCATGATCAAAATTTTGGAAGGAGAGTATCGCCAAAACTGAGGCAGAAACTGGTCTTTTGAGGACACCGCTCCCTCTCTATTGCAGGTAAAAACCTGGTCATCAGGTGTGAGGTACTGTCTCTGTTATTATATGTGGTGCAGGTCTGGCCCATTCTCAGGACCTGCACAGTTGCAGTTTTCCAAGCCATCTTCGACTTCATCTGAAGGCCTAAGATGGACCGTGTCTGCAAGGACACTGTGCAGAAACCTTTGGATAAAGGGAGTAGGAACATATCCAACACCACCCTGATCCTGATGGTCATCTTTATGTGTAGATGCATCAAGCTGTGCATAGACCTTCAGTTTACAAACCCCAAGTGTCACTATGTAGCTGTGCCCAGTGTTGTGAATGATGTCTTATTGCTGTAAAATGCTCCAAGTAGTTGGGCTGTTTTGTATCACCTGACATTTGTAAGAAATTTGCACAGAGAAACACCTTAGACCATAGGTCCATCAGGAAGTGGTCAGCAAACACCATCCTTGAGACACTGTGGGAAAAGGAGAGGGTGGATCTTGCCATCTGCTTCTCTGAGTAGACTGCCAAAGTCATTTGGCAGAATGCCTCATCACAAAACTTTCCAACAAGCACCAAGACATCACTTGGCTAGTGATGAGAAGGGCACTATGTGTGAGATCCTTTTTTTGGGAGGATTTACTGATGATAATGCCATTGAATGTCAAGGGGAGGCAGTTAGATTCTCTCTTTTAAAAGCCAAATACTGAAATTCTGAAATAAACCAGAGAATGCTGGAGAAACTCAGCAGTTCTACATTCTTTCATGTTGGAGATCATCATTGTTTGGCATTATGTGTTTACTTGCTACTTGAAAGTCCAAGCCTGGATATTGTCCATACCTTGATTCCTTATATCTGTTTCTGACAGTGTTACTTCTTATCAATTAGCTCAGGTATAATCTCAAAAATGCTCCAGTTCATGTGACTAAGATATGTACATTTTCACACTGGATGCCTATGACTAGCAGTGTGCTACAAGGATCAGTGCTGGGTCCACTGCTTTCTATCATTTATATAAAAGATTTAGATATGAACATCGGAGATATGGTTAGTATGTTTGCAGATGACACCAAAAGTGGAGTTGTAGTGGACAGCGAAGAAGATTACCAGAGATTATAATGGGATCTTGATCAGATGGGCCAATGGACTAAGGAGTGGCAGATGGAGTTTAGTTCAGATAAATGTGAGGTGCCCATTCTCAGGACCTGCACCTGGAAAGGCAAATCAAGTCAGGACTTATACATTTAATGGTAAGGTCCTGAGGAGTATTGTTAAACAAAAAGATCTTGGAGTGCAAGTTTGAAGTCCTTGAAAGTGGAATCACAGGTAGACAGGATAGTGGAGAAGGTGTTTGTTAGGCTTTCCTTTATTGGTCAGTGCATTGAGTGTAGGAGTTGGGAGGTCATTTTGCAGCTATACATGAAATTGGTTAGGCCACTTTTGGAATACTGCATGCAATTCTTGTCTCTCTGCCATTGGTAAGATGTTGTGAAACTTGAAAGGGTTCAGAAAAGATTTACAAGGATGTTGTCAGAGTTGGAGGGTTTGAGCTATAGGGAGAGGCTGAATAGACTGGCTGCTTTCCCTGGAGCATCAGAGGCTAAGGGGTGATCTTATAGAAGTTTATGAAATCATGAGGGGCATGGATGGTATAAATACCCAAGGTCTTTTCACTGGGGTGGGGGAGTCCAGAACTAGATGGTTTAAGGTAAAAGAGGAAAGATTAAAAGGGACCTAAGGGGTAACATTTTCACACCGAAGGTGGTGCAAATATAGAATGAGCTGCCAGAGGAAATGGTGGAGGCTGTTACAATGACAACATTTAAAAGGCATGTGGATGAGTATATGAATCTTAAGGATTTAGAGGGATATGGGCAAAATGCTGGCAAATGGGACTATATGGTTGGATATATGGTTGGCGTGGATAAGCTGGACCGACCAGTCTGTTTCCTGTTGTTATTATATCTCTATGACTCTGTCGCTCTCTCAACATGCCAAAAAAAAGTGCCCTGACTTTGCCCACACTCTTAGATATTAAAGATTTTTTGAGTCTTTTCTAAAGCAAGGATCATAAATACGAAATACTTCAGGCCAAGATTGAGCCATGATGCTTTTCATAATTAAAGCCTGGCGTAAGTGAAAGTTGGAGAGTTGAATATATTGTTATCCATTTGGATTCTGTGCTGAGTCTGGCTGTTCATTCCATTCATGCCTGTCATTCAGTGTAGACCTTTGACACTAGTTAGAACCGTGAAGAAATGGGATATTAAGATCACTATATAATGAGTGGTTGAAATACCCTCAGGGGACTGAGCTGCAGAATTGCTGGAGGTGTATCAAGATGGTTGGAACATTTTGAAGCAACATAGTAAAACTATTTTTTTCAAATTAAAAGAAAGAAGATGAAAAGACTGGAAATCTGAAAGAAAAATATTCTACAAAGTGGATATGGTCATTAGGTCAATCAGCTTCAGTTTCAGGTACTATTCTTCATTAGAAATCTCATGGAAGAAAGCACAAAAAATCTGAGAGTCAGTTAGAATTATAGAATGGATACAGCAGAAAAGGAGGCTATTTGACTTTTGTGCCTGTCCCAGGAAGATCAACTCACTGATTCCCATTCCCCTGCCTTTTCCTAATGGCATTGCAAATATTTTGCTCTTAAGATAACAATCCAGATCTCTTTTGAAAATTCTGATTAAATCTGTTACCACTACACTCCCAGGCAATCCAACCATATCCCAAACACTTGCTATCTAGAAACATTTTTCTCATGTCACCAATCTTTATATTGAAATCACCTTAAACCTTTTTTCTTTGGTTTATAATTTTACCATGTGGATGAGTATATGAATCTTAAGGATTTAGAGGGATATGGGCAAAATGCTGGCAAATGGGACTATATGGTTGGATATATGGTTGGCGTGGATAAGCTGGACCGACCAGTCTGTTTCCTGTTGTTATTATATCTCTATGACTCTGTCGCTCTCTCAACATGCCAAAAAAAAGTGCCCTGACTTTGCCCACACTCTTAGATATTAAAGATTTTTTGAGTCTTTTCTAAAGCAAGGATCATAAATACGAAATACTTCAGGCCAAGATTGAGCCATGATGCTTTTCATAATTAAAGCCTGGCGTAAGTGAAAGTTGGAGAGTTGAATATATTGTTATCCATTTGGATTCTGTGCTGAGTCTGGCTGTTCATTCCATTCATGCCTGTCATTCAGTGTAGACCTTTGACACTAGTTAGAACCGTGAAGAAATGGGATATTAAGATCACTATATAATGAGTGGTTGAAATACCCTCAGGGGACTGAGCTGCAGAATTGCTGGAGGTGTATCAAGATGGTTGGAACATTTTGAAGCAACATAGTAAAACTATTTTTTTCAAATTAAAAGAAAGAAGATGAAAAGACTGGAAATCTGAAAGAAAAATATTCTACAAAGTGGATATGGTCATTAGGTCAATCAGCTTCAGTTTCAGGTACTATTCTTCATTAGAAATCTCATGGAAGAAAGCACAAAAAATCTGAGAGTCAGTTAGAATTATAGAATGGATACAGCAGAAAAGGAGGCTATTTGACTTTTGTGCCTGTCCCAGGAAGATCAACTCACTGATTCCCATTCCCCTGCCTTTTCCTAATGGCATTGCAAATATTTTGCTCTTAAGATAACAATCCAGATCTCTTTTGAAAATTCTGATTAAATCTGTTACCACTACACTCCCAGGCAATCCAACCATATCCCAAACACTTGCTATCTAGAAACATTTTTCTCATGTCACCAATCTTTATATTGAAATCACCTTAAACCTTTTTTCTTTGGTTTATAATTTTACCATGAGTGCAAACAGTTTCTCCCTATTCCATCATGATTTTATTCACTTCTCAACTGTTCTCCAAAAGGAACAACCCAACTTCTCCAATTTATCCTGGTAACAAGTTCCTCAAACAAGGAACCATACATGCATGCTCTTTAATGCCTTTGTGACCTTCCTGAAATTGGCTCAATAAATCTGCTAATTCCATTAATCCTCTATACTACATTAGATTGTTGGTTTCATCAACCCCTTAATTTTCCTGAGGAAAATTTCTTTAAAGCTTCCCTTTGCCCTCCAAAGTCAAATGAAACAAAGGCTGCCTTTCATAGCTATATATCACATCTCCTGTGTTGTATATTCCAGTCCCTTGGAACTGAATGTCAGAAATCATCACTTTCCAAATAATATTCAACTGATTCTATCACACTGTTACTGTCAATCAACTTGATAACTATGTTACAAACTAGGCACATTTTTAGTTTGGGCCACATGGTAGGCTACTCTGGAAGGTTAGATCACATGGAATCCAGGGTGAGCTGGCAGAATTGGCTTGATTGGCCTGAAGCAGAGGGCAAGAGTGGAAGGATGCTTTTCAGACTGGAGACCTGTGCTGGTGGTGTGCCTCAAGGGTCGGTGTTGGGCCCATTGCTGTTTGTTATAATTATCAATGATTTGAATGAGAATGTACAATGTAATCTAATCTAATCTAATCTACAATGCGTGATTAGTAAATTTGCATATGATACTAAAATAGGTGGTATCATGGACCATGAAGAAGGTTGTCAGAAATTGCAGCAGGACCTTGATCAGCTGGGGAAGTGGGCCGAAAAATGGCAAATGGTGTTTAATAAAGATAAGTGTGAGGTCTTGCATTTTGGAAAGTCAAATCAAGTGTAGGATTTTAATGGTGAATGGTAGGGCCTTAAGGAGTGTAGTGGAACAGAGGGACCTTGGAGTTCAGGTGCACAGTTCTCTGAAAGTGGAGTCACAGGTAGACATGGCAGTGAAGAAGGCTTTTGGCACACTGGCCTTCATCAGTCAGGGTATTGAGTATAGAAATTACGAAGTTATGTTGCAATTATACAGGACGTTGATGAGACCACACTTGGAGTATTGTGTTCAGTTTTGGTCACCTTGTTCTAGGAAGGATGTTATTAAACTGGAAAGAGTGCAGAAGACATTTACAAGGATGTTGCCTGGACTCAATAGTCTGAGTTATAGGGAGAGGTTGGTCAAGCAAGGACCTTTTTCTTTAGAGTGCAGGAGACTGAGGGGAGACCTTATAGAGATGTATAAGATCATGAGAGGCATAGATAGGGTGAATGCAATCAATCTTTTCCCTAGGGTTGGGGAATCGAGGACCAGAGATCATCAGTTTAAGATTAGAGTGGAAAGAATAAAAGGGAACCTGAGGGGCAACGTTTTTACACAAAGGGTGGTGTGCATTTGGAATGAGCTGCTAGTGGAAGTGGTTGAGGCAGGTACATTAACAACATTTAAAAAGGCATTTGGAGAAATCCATGGTTAGGA
The DNA here is from genome assembly GCF_004010195.1 of Chiloscyllium plagiosum. Taxonomy (NCBI): domain Eukaryota; kingdom Metazoa; phylum Chordata; class Chondrichthyes; order Orectolobiformes; family Hemiscylliidae; genus Chiloscyllium; species Chiloscyllium plagiosum. The sequence continues at coordinate 44,509,185 of NC_057710.1, read as the reverse complement.
ATGGAGTAGAAGGATATGGACCAAATGCAGGGGAATGGGGTTAGCGTGGATGGACATTTTGGTCAGCATGGACCAGTTTGGGCCAAAGGGCCTGTCTCTATGCTGTAGGATAGTGAAGAAGGTGTTTGGTATGCTTTCCTTTATTGGGCAGAGGTTTGAATACAGGAGTTGGGAGGTCATGTTGCAGCTGTACAGGACATTGGTTAGGCCACTATTGGAATATTGCGTGCAATTCTGGTCTCCTTCCTATTGGAAGGATGTTGTGAAACTTGAAAGGGTTCAGAAAAGATTTACAAGGATGTTGCCAGAGTTGGAGGATTTGAGCTATAGGGAGAGGTTGAATAGGCTAGGACTGTTTTCCCTGGAGCATCAGAAGCTGAGGGGTGACCTTATAGAGGTTTATAAAATCATGAGGGGAATGGATTGGATAAATAGACAAAATCTCTTCCCTGGGGTGGGAGAGTCCAGAACTAGAGGGCATAGGTTAGGGTGAGAGGGGAAAGATATAAAAGAGATCTAAGAGGCAACGTTTTCACTCAGAGGGTGGTACGTGTATTGAAGAGCTGCTAGAAGAAGTGGTGGAGGCTAGTATAATTGCAACATTTAAAAGGCATCTGGATGGGTATATGAATAGGAAGGGTTTGGAGGGATATGGGCCAGGTGCTGGCAGGTGGGACTAGATTGGGTTGGGATATCTGGTCGGCATGGACAGGTTGGACCGAAGGGTCTGTTTCCGTGCTGTACACCTCTATGACTCTATGTCTCACTTATAGAATAGAATTCCTACAGTGTGGAAACCAGCCATTTGGCCTAACAAGTCCACACTGACACTCTGAAGAGTAACCAACCAAACCCATTCCCCTACTGCTTTACATTTACCCTACACCCTTTCAAGTTTCACAACATCTAACCGACACATCCCTTCACAGTATGGGCAATTTTAGAATAGCCAATTCACCTAATCTGCACATCTTTGGATTGTGAGAGGAAACCCACACATTCACAGGGAGAATGTGCAAACTCCACACAGACAGTTGCCCAAGACAGGAATTGAATCCGGGTCCCTGGCACTGTGAGGCAACAGTGGTAACCCCTGAGCTACCATGCCACCCCACTTCTATTAAAGAGCAGGCAAGTGACTCTTTGTAAACATTTTGCTCCAATGTTTTAATCCTGAAGTGTTTGTTCTTATTTGGTGACTTTAGCACCTTGTTCAATAGGCAATTATTCATCTATGTTCAAAGTTTGTGCGAAGATTTGTAGCTCGGGTGCTCGTTGTTGTGGTTCTGTTCGCCGAGCTGGAAGTTTTTGTTGCAAACGTTTCGTCCCCTGGCTAGGCGACATCATCAGTGCTTGGGAGCCTCCTGCGAAGCGCTTCTTTGATGTTTCCTCCGGTGTTTATAGTGGTCTGTCCCTGCCGCTTCCGGTTGTCAGTTTCAGCTGTCCGCTGTAGTGGTTGGTATATTGGGTCCAGGTCGATGTGTTTGTGGATGGAGTTGTTAACTGACAACCGGAAGCGGCAGGGACAGACCACTAAAAACACCGGAGGAAACATCAAAGAAGCGCTTCGCAGGAGGCTCCCAAGCACTGATGATGTAGCCTAGCCAGGGAACGAAACGTTTGCAACAAAAACTTCCAGCCCGGCGAACAGAACCACAACAACATCCTTTCTCAAGTAAGGAAACCAAAACTCCATGCAGTACTCCAGGTGTGGCCTCACCAGGACCCTGAACAGCGGCATCATGTATGCGGATTGTTAGCTGCCTTCCTGTCTTCAACCGGAAGCGGCAGGGACAGACCACTATAAACACCGGAGGAAACATCAAAGAAGTGCTTCGCAGGAGGCTCCCAAGCACTGATGATGTCGCCTAGCCAGGGGACGAAACGTTTGCAACAAAAACTTCCAGCTCGGCGAACAGAACCACAACATTCATCTATGTACCTTGTCACCTCAATGATGATTGAGTTTCATGTCTGAGCACAATTCCAGTCTCATGTTGCATCCATATATGTGCAGTTGAGATAGAGTTCATTGGTCAGTGACCAAGAATTCAGAAATAAGCAAATATTTCTTTCCTAGATATACTGAGGCCAAGTGTAGTAGTTTAGCTGACCCATAGTTGAAATCAGTGAGTATAACATAGACTGGACATCATTCTAAGCTATATACACTCAGATACTCATTGAGCTATTTTACTGTTCCATTTTGCAGATCTATGCTCGCTCATTAGGCAGTTTTGGTTAGGTTAGGCAGTTTTGAAATTATTTATTACAACTGTGATTTCTAAGTGTTAGATTATTCACATCAAAAGTGACTAACTATTTCAAGAAACAAATAATTTCAACTGGTTATGCCATTGGATTTTATATATTTATATTTCTACATGTGTAACTACATCATAGAACCAGAAAAGCTATTTGAACAGACACTGAAATAGTGTCCTTTGAGTTGACAGTTTCAATGGCATGATTCACAGTTTGGCAGAACATTCTGCTGTTTAAGCGTATCAATATTTAATAAACTGCCATTACGTTAAGATGTTTATATTATTTCCTTTGTTCTCCAGTGGTTTTGTTCTGACATAAGGCAAATGGACTTGGCACTGAAAGAATATTTGTCAGGTGCCATAAGGTTCAGGTAATGGGGCTCCATTTCAGGCCTCAACACAAATAACATAAGATGCCATTATAAGTAGACATTTTTCATTTCAGGACTGAAGGAGTATGTAAGTTTGTATGAAATGTTCATACATTTCAGCACAGATTTATTGCATTTCCAAAATATATATGGCCAAAATCAAATTCTACAATGATTTTCACCTGATAACAATGCTCTGAATGATTAATTGTTGGTGAACACATTGTGGATTAGTGGTAGAACTTGTAGATCAGTGCCTATGAAGATTACTGGCAAGTCTGGTGGAGTTTATTTTATCACAGTTAAGCCTTGAGAACTGCTTTAGAACTCCTACTTCCCAAAACTATTAATTTTGGCAGCTTGTTATTGAAGAAAGTAAGGCATCTTATGTTCTTCAGTAGTCATACCGTAGTTTGTTTGTAAGATTAAAATAGTAATCATGTAATGGAGATGAACTCTATTGTTCATCTACTAGTTCCAAAGTCAACTCCCTTTTAATTACCAATTCCTTCAAAATCTATACAGTTCTCATTTAAATAATTTTATATAGACCATAGAATATAGAACATAGAACAATACAGCACAGAACAGGCCCTTCGGCTCTCGATGTTGCGCCAACCTGTGAACTAATCTAAGCCCATCACCCTATGCTATCCCATTCATCATTGATATGCTTATCCAAAGACTGTTTAAATGCCCCTAATGTAGCTGAGTGAACTACATTGGCCTTATTACATTGAGTTAACTACTGTCCATGCCCTTAGCACTCTCTGAGTAAAGAACCTGCCCCTGACATCTGTCTTAAATCTATCACCCCTCAATTTGAAGCTCTGCCCCCTCGTACAAGTAGACGTCATCATCCTAGGAAAAAGATTCTCACTGTCCACCCTATCTAATCCTCTGATCATCTTGTATGTCTCTATTAAATCCCCTCTTAGCCTTCTTCTTTCCAATGAGAACAGACCCAAGTCTCTCAGCCTTTCCTTATAAGACCTTCGCTCCAGACCAGGCAACATCCTGGTAAATCTCCTCTGCACCTTTTCCAATGCTTCCACATCTTCCTGTAATGGGGTGACCAGAACTGCACACAATATTCCAAGTGAGGCCGCACTAGCATTTTGTACAGTTGCAGCATGACTTTACAGCTCCGGAACTCAATCTCTCTATCAATAAAACCTAACACACTGTATGCCTTTTTAACAGCCACTATCAACCTGGGTGGCAACTTTCAGGGATCCACATACATGGACACCAAGATCCTTTTGCACATCCACACTACCAAGAATCTTTCCATTGATCCAGAATTCTGCCTTCCTGTTATTCTTCCCAAAGTGAATAACCTCACATTTATCTTCATTGAACTTCATTTGCCACCTTTCAGCCCGATTCTGCAGTTTATCAAAGTCTTCTTGCAACCTGCAACATTCTTCCACACTGTCCACCACTCCACTGACTTTAGTATCATCTGCAAACTTACTAACCTATCCACCTATGCCTGCGTCCAGTCATTTATAAAAATGACAAACAGCATTGGTCGCAAAACAGATCCTTGTGGCACACTACTAGTAACCGGAATCCTGGATGAATATTTTCCATAAACCACCACTCGTTGCCTTCTTATAAAAAGTCAGTTTCTAATCCAAACTGCTAAATCCCCTTCAATCACATAGCCTACAATGTGGAACCTTATCAAAGGCTTGACTGAAGTCCATGTACACCACGTCAACTGCCCTACCCTCATCCACATGCTTGGTCACCTTCTCAAAAAACTCAATGAGGTTTGTGAGACATAACCAGCCTTTGACAAATCCATGTTGACTATTTCCAATCAAATTGTTGCTTGCTAGATGATTATAAATCCTATCTCTTATAATCCTTTCCAAAACTTGACCTGTTTTCCTGTGCAGAATATCCCATGTGTCTATCAGAATGTGCCATGTGTCTATTATCAACTGCTAAAATATTTGGAGTCAATTATGTTGAGCAGCATGAATGAGGCAGTAGGTGAGGCATCTCCATCTACTGAAATTATGCCATTTTTGTGGTCAGGTATCAGTTATATATTTAAATTGAGCTTCCAGTGCTCATTGCATTCTCCAAGGGCAATGCATGAATTGTAAATGGGCAGAATACCTGATTTATTACCTTTGTCAATGTAGACATCTTAAAACAAAAACATTAAAAATGATTGTAAATGGTACAACTGTAGAATATTTTTCTTTGGCTCAAAGCACGGCAACTCTTCTTTGAGTTTGTAATCTATTTAAATTTCCTCCTCTTGTAGGTCTTGCCGTATTACACGCCCATGATCCAGCTAGGAAATGGAGCAGAAAACTGCTCCCAGGCTTATATGGCTCATAACAAGCTGCCATAATAGGTCAGTCTCTACTAATAATGCAAAGCTTCTGCACACTGCCTTCTCCAGAGGCAAAACTGAGACTATTAACTGTTTGTATTAAAATTGTTTGTTAAAATATCCAGCCATCTAAAATGTAAATACATCATCATATAAATGTATTGTTTCATTTTCAGCTAAGTGAAAATCCCTTGGAAAATATGTTTATTGGAATCTCATATTCATTTAGCACAGAATAAGGCCAATCAGTCCATTATATCTATGTAAACTCTTTGAAAGAACTATCCATATAGTGTCACATTCCTACTGTTTCCCACTGGCTATTCGTGTCCCTCTGCAGCCTTTTATTGCTAGTTGCTGGTGCACCTGATACTGCACGTCTGTGCTTCATAAGTGGTCTGCCAGTGTATCCAAGAGGTACTATGATGTTGTTGAGACACTAGCAAATGCTAGATGCCAATATCCATGGAGGCAAGATGCATATGTCCAATGCTCAAGAATTGTGTCCCAAGATACAGTTTGTTTGCAAGTAATATTGATGTCATTCAGAGCGAGTGGTAAGCTCAATTCACCAAGTTTATATGTTGCGCTTTTCTAGAGTCTAGCTTGTTTAGCAGGTTTAGTAAGATAGAAAGCTGAATATTAATGAGGTAAATTAGTCCATTTATAAAGTATTTAACAAGCCTAAATTGGCAACCCACCATGCTGCTTGTCAAAAGCATAAAAGACAAAAGTGATGCCAAGCCTGATATTTACCTTCAGACGGTCTTGTGGCGCAATGGTAGTCCTTATGTCTGAAGAGGTCCAGGTTCAAGTTCCAACCATATGATAAGCGATATGTCATAACACTTTGGAATTGGTTGATTACAAATATCTAAAAGACACAGTGATTCCCAACATCGAGATCAGCTTCGTCAGTCTTCTCCTCCAATTCTGCCACAAATCTTGCGATAGGCTACATCACTCAGAACCTTCTAAGATTCCAGTAGAATGGGTCTAATGGTGAGGGTATCCATACTGAGTTCTGGTCATTCTTTTGCTAATTTACTGAAAAGCTTATCAATCTTTAGCAAGATATGCTTTCATATTAAAGGGTACAGAAGTCAATGAAAAACACTATTTACTGTTTTTATTTAAATTGGGCTTTGGCTTTCTGAGTTAAATTTGAAGAATTTCAACCAAGGCAAAAGTAGGACTGCTGAATTCAAAACAAAAAACTTATAATTTTATATCACTCGTATTCCCTGTTCCTTCTTATACCCCTTCTCCACTGTTCTGAGAAGTCAGATGTGATGAAGGGGTTTTGCCCGAAACGTCGATTTTGCTGCTCCTCAGATGCTGCCTGAACTGCTGTGCTCTTCCAGCACCACTAAGCCGAAGTCAGATGTGAGCCTATCTACAGACAAAGTCCATTAGCCCCATAGGCAGCTTCCACATTCATCTGGGCAGCAAGTCCCACATTCAAAAGATTTGGCAGCAGCTCTGTCATCCTGGCAGTGCCAGGTTCAAGAAAAGGCTACTCCTAGGACCACAGCATGTTCCTAAAGAAGATAAGTGTAAATTAGTGAGACTGAAGCTAATTTGCAGGCCCCATGAGGGGAATGAGTCAGAATAAGGGGCTTGGAGTTACTGGTTTAAACTGCAGACCTGAAGCTGTTGCACCAGAGCTTGCCTATCCTCACCACTTGGCTGGTTCGAATTCCCTACCTTGGGTGACCTAACTTGAGGAACAATGATTTGAGAATGACCATCTTCTGAAGCTCAACTGGAAATGGGCAATAATACTGACACAGCTAGAGACTCTCCCATTAAACAAATAGATTTTAAAAATCCAGGATCAAGTCAAGGGGATCTCTAGGCATCTAGCATCAAGAAAGGTAAACAGTCAAGTGCCTTGATTTATTCTCACAAAGATTGATCTTTAATATCATTTTAAGAAAAGTGAAATAACCAACTGAAATGGAAGCTTGGGATTAAGGCAGAAACTGAAATCCTTTAAATATGTTTTAAAATATGTATTTTAATCATAATTTAAAAATGTGATATTCTAAAAATGTATTGTACAATTTCATTTCAGTAACAAAGAGGTTTTTCAGTAGTAATTATAAATGATTATATCAGTCAAATCCAAACTATACCTCAATCAAAAAGGTGTAACTTGTTTTAAATATTAGACTAGCAGTATAAAATAAGAAGCTCTCAGCATTCTGGAAATTTCCAATCAATTGCAGACTTGAGGTGTAGGAGATTAACTTCTGTGTTTAGCTGCATATGTACAGACTGCAGAAGTTTCTCTCAGTTTCAGATGAATAATAATAATGAACGCTGATAGTTTTGCCAGCATGGCTACAGACCATCAAGTAAGAGATTTTTTTTTCTTGTCCTGAAGAAGGGCTTATGCCTGAAACATCGAGTCTCCTGCTCCTCGGATGCTGCCTGCCTGCTGTGTTTTTCCAGCACCACACTTTTCAACTACAGGCCATCAGGTACTGACCAAATTTTGACCTACCATATGGGGGATGATATCGCCCTCAGTTTTAGGTGGTGTAACTTCTTCATTTCAATTTAACTAATATAGCTTCAAGGCAACAAACACAATCTTTGGTGAGAAGCAGGTGTCTGAAATTGTTGAGCTCCTTGTTGAATTTGGAAGGCAGTAAAAGGCCTAATTGAAAGATGAAATGTTGCTTCTCAAGGAGGAGACTAAGGACAGAGTGGAAAGAGTGGGATAGAGAATTAAAATGGCAAACAAAACAAAGATTTGTTCATTATTAATGCACCCCATAATATTTTAAAAATAGCATTGGAAGAGTCTGCTCAAGTTTTTTTGATTATTTATTATCCCTCACCAACACCTCTGAAACACATTACCTAGTCTTGCATCGATGTTCAAGAGAATATTACTGTGCAGAGTTGACTGGTATTCCTTACATTGCAATTGTGACTACATTTCAAAAATATACTTCAATAGTTGTGAAGTACTTTGAAGTACCTTAGGATATCCAGAGATTGAGAAAGGCAACCTTTTCTTTCTTGTCTCAGAATGTTAGCTGCCTTACTACTGGCTCTTTTTACACACTGTATGAATTGCATGTTTAAGATGAAATGATACCATGACAGATTCACAGCAATCAATATCATAACTGTAAAATTTAAACCAGTAAATACAAATTTCTTTGTTCGACAACAATTAGTTAGTTAAGGAAAATTATATTGATCTAGCAGGGGCCATGCCCTAAGTGAGTATGTATTGTGCATGAATCTGCTGATAAACCTGACATTAATTGCACTGCTGCTTTGTCAAATCCATTCATGATAACACAACCTTCCTATTTCCGTAAATTCCTTCAGCCTATCAGCTCCTAAAGAACTCTGTTTTCCTCCACTCTGATATTTTTTGCATCTACTTCCTGCAGCCCACCAACAGAGGCAATGCCTTAGCGAGATCTCCTCAGGAATTCCCTCTCTAACCTTCCCTGACTCCAATTCCTCCTTTAACAGCACCTACCAACTTAGGTTTTGACTAAGCTTTTGGTCATACTAATTTTTATCTGATTATGTTCTTATGTGTCTTGGTACATTTTGTCATCTTGAAGGGTTTCTTTTTATTCATTCACGTGAGCTTCACTGGTTGAACCATCATTTATTACCCATCCATAAATTGTCCTTGGGAAAGCGGTAGTGAGCTGCTTTCTTGAACTGCTGCAGTTCATTTGGTGCAGATATTCCTATAATGTTATCAGGGAGGGAATTCTAGGATCTTGACCAATTTTACCAAAGGAATGGCGATATTTCACATCCAAGTCAGAATAATGAATATCCGGGAGAGGAATTTGCAAGTCTCATACATCTGTTGCCCTTGTCCTGCTAGATTGACGTGGTCATGGATGGTGTTAATCTTCTGGTATGTTTTTAAAGCTGTACTGATCTGGCAAGTGGGAAGATTCCATCCCATTCCTAACTTATGACTTGTAGATGGTGGACTGGGATTGGGAAGTCAGGAGTTGAGTTACTCACTGCAGGATTCAGAACCTCTGACTTGCTCCTGTAGCCACGGTATTTATGTGGCTAGTTGAATTGAATTTTTGGTCAACGATAAAGCACAGGTTGTTGATAATTGGAGATGCATTCCCAAGAATCAGTCCAGATTTTAAATAATACTCAACAATATCCAAACATATTATATCCACCCAACTACAGAAAAATGTTTATTTTGCAAGCGAGACATCCCTTCATGTGTGTTCAATGTGACTGTCAATTCTGTGATGGATTTTCTTTGTGAAATTTCCACCTGTAATATGGCTGAGACAGAAAATTAAGTTCAGAGTTCTGATAGCTGATTCACTGAGCAAACTTTCGTCTCTTCATTGGGAGCAAGATTTCAGTCTGATCCCTAAGGATATATGACTCCATTCCAAAACTTTTTTATAAATTCTGTATTCAGTTGGTCACATTTTCCAATCACCAAAATATTGTTATTTTTACATTTCCCTCTGCTGCCAAAATCCGATTGTGCAATTTCACCACACCATAGTTTGACTTAAATAATGGTCGCCACCTGAGCCTTAATAGTCCATAAATTTCATAAATGTCATGCTAATTCTCATCTGTCTCTCTCCCTTTCTGTACTTCTCTACAGCTGCAATGCTGTACTCTACCCTGCAAGCAAAACAACATTTTTCACTGTATCTCGGTACATGTGACAACAATAAATCAATCAAACTTCATCTATCTACTAGATATCTACAAAGGAAAGTATTTTTGCCCATTCAGTCAACCATTTTTATCTGTTTACAACCTCCTTGTACCTCCTTCACAACATACTTTCTACCTATTTTGGTGTTGTCTCCAAGTTTAGCTACCCAGCTTTTGCTCCTCTCATCTAAGCCACTGACTGTAAATTTAAAAAAGGTAAGGCCTGAACACAGACCCTTGTGGGTCTCTATTTATCACATCCTAACAATCAGATACAGAACCATTTATTCAAATTCTCTGTTTCCTGACAGTCAGCCAATCTTCTTTCCATATAAATATGTTACCCTTTATCTCATTGCCTTCTGTTTTCTATAGTAACCTTGTTGTGGCACCTCATCAATCCCTTCTGGAAATCTAGAGGAGAAATTTGACCTTGTGAAAATATTCAGTTTCAATTGCTCCACCATTAGTCACCATTGCATCAGCTGCCTATGCCCTAAATCTGGAATGTCTTTCTTAAATGTCTCTTCCTCAATGTATGGTTCTCCTCCTTTCAGTCACTGCTTAAAATTAACCTCTTTGGCAATGCTTTTGCTTAACTATCCTAATAACTCTCTTTGTGGCTCTTTGCCAAATTTTATCTGATTATGTTCCTATAAAACACCTTTTGAGGTGTTTTACTACATTACAAATACTATACAAATATAAGGGATGTGTATTATGTAGGAGGGAACCTGATTGGGGCGATTCATATATTGAGTGTGTTTAAAGATTTTGGAGACGGAAGGGATAATACCTAAAGAAGGGGAACCATTCATCATATCAGCAAACATGGGAACCAAGAAGGAAAGTTATGTGGTCAGCAGTTTATTAGGAATTGGCTTGAAGGAGCAGGAGATCAAAGCGGCTATTCTTTATGTATGAGTGTAGGTGTGTTTTCTTTTCATGCTGGTCTTCATAACTGAGCCAAATAAACATAGTCAACATCAAAACATGTACATTCCAGAACTGGAATCTTGACTCTTATCTGCCTTTGAACTGACCTGGAACACTACTGAGTAGAGAAGGTCAATAAACACTAGACTTTCCAGAGAGGGTCACATTATTGTTTTAAACCTCTAAAAGTAATAATTTCTTGAATAGGCTAATTTTTATTCTATTTGTTTAACTGTTTAATGATAATTTCACAATACATTTATCATTCTCTCTAATTCTTTATATTTTTCTTTAAAATGAATAAGGACTTCAATATAGGGCCCCACTGTAAATTAGCCAACAGTTATGACAGGAATTTTACTGTCCCCTGAGGCCTAATACAATTTAGATCAGTTTCAAACAGTTTCATTGATTGAACAGTAAACAGATAAACATATGTTCCTTTTCAAATCCCCATTTTTTATATTGCGAAAGACTTTGGTTAGCTTTGGAGGTGAGGTAAATGTCAACATTTAAACACAGGACTGATCATTGGGATTTTCTTTGAAGTCTCCCAGACATTAACAAACTAAATAGTTGGTTATCACTGCAATCTCCAAATAAATTGTAATTGACAGTGAAAGAGATGGCAGTGTTTCTTGTGCTGAGAGTTTTAAGGTCAGCCTGATGAACTAAGATAGTAATTCCTGTTCGTTAACAAATATTTTCAGAAGAATTGAGCCTTTTACGAATCATTGGTTATAAGGCTTTAAAAAGAAAACTGTTAAGTTGCAAAATATTTTTACTTAGTTCAACAAATATTACTTAGCTTCCAATGTTTGATTTGAAGCATTAATCATTTTTATTATTATGTAAGTAGTAAAAGCATGCAGTGCTTTAAGTTACTGTCACAGCAAAGAAAAAGCCTTTTATACTTTCCAACGAGCTGGGTTAAACTTTGAAATAAAACTGTATACATTTATTTGGAGTCCCCTAACTTGAATTATTCAGTACACACTTGATGTAGTTGTATGAACTTCCTTTTGCTGGTAAAAGGTGGTAGTCTAAAGTAAGCAGATCCATGCCCCTGTTAAAACAGTGCACAAAGTTTTATCAAATGAATGTCTGAATTGGTTCAAGACTAAAACTCAAAAATCCTAATTTCAAGGTAGTCATTTAATCAGTAATCACAGCAGAAGACAAAACAACAATATATTTGTTTCTTCAAAGCAGTTCACGCAGTTACTACTTCAGCATTGTGAAATGCCTTCAAATCATTACAAAGCAGAATCCAATATCCTGCAACACAGAAATCTGTGTTTGGTTTTGTGTAGCATGCTTTGTACAGTTTGGCAGGTGACTTGTGAATTACAAAGTCGAATGTTGATCTGCTGATTAGATTTCACATGGTGAAGCAACATTTGCAAGAGATAGCGGAGGGAAATGCAAAGAATAGAGGGTCACATTGTGGTGAATTGTCACTGTACCAGGAATCATCAACTCTGAAAAAAAACTACCATCACCTTATAAAAAAAGTGTACCTCATGGAGATACAGTGATCATTGCATTCTCCACCTAGTTACACTTGTTATGGACCAGGCCAGACCTCCTGAAAACAATTCAGGAAGGTAGCCCAGACCCTAACTTTGCTAGTTGTCTTAAGCAGGTGTAGAGTAGATATTCCAGGAGACAATCAGCTGATCAAACCACTTAGGTTGAAACAAAACAGAGTTTATTTACAAGATTGCTGAATGAAACACAAAGAACAGTGAACAGAACACCGAATAATTTATCCTATCTGAAAAACCAACAGACTATCCCAACTTAATGATGCTGTTCCAAATACTTGCAACAATCCCCATAAACACCCCTTGGCACAAAAGGTAAAATCAAACGTAGTTCTTACAGGATAGAATCAGAGAGAGAGAGAGAGAGTACCAACCTGGATCTGCTTCTGTGGGTCCAGCAGCCTTTCTTTTCACATGCTTGCTAAAATAAAACAAACCAGAGAAAAATTGAGCTGGAAGAACTGGCCATACTCCTTTCATTGTACAAGTGTTTTTTAAACTTGAAAGCCTCTGCCTAAGACAGTAACTGTTAGCTATAATCAAATTGGCCCTAAAACCCTTCAACCCCCAGACCTTTAGAGTCTGTGTCATTTATGACCTCTCTAAAAGAAAACTAAGGACTGCATAACCTTATTAAAGGAGCAGCTTCATCACACACCCTGTCAGGTAACATAAAGATATCAATACTAATACATTTTTATACAATTATTACTTACAACTGCAATGGGTGATAAACAGGACTCAGTCAACAGTCAAAAGACAGCTGACATCCAGAATGCTAGTGTGAGATGGCTTATTAAATTCACTAGTGTGACAATGCTATTGCTTTAAAAGGTAAATTTTGTCCTGGTTTCTTTTAAGGGAGGGAGATTGGACAAGAGGTGGAAAGCAGTCTGTAGTAATGTAAACAGCTTGTGAGGCCTTGGGTTTTTTTAAGTTAGAACAATAGAAACAGCATGGCTGGGTGTGGGCAGCTCTCACAGATCAGGATATCCAGCTTTTTTTTTGCTTTAGATTCAGAAGAAGCTGCTGAAGTCTTGAAGTGAAAGCTATATCCCCCTCTCAGCTACAGTTAGAAGCTGGGGTTTCTCCGTCCGGTGCTGCATGTGAGAAAATCTGATTTCCGAATTTAACTCTTTGCCAAGGGGTGTGTTTATGGGATGTTACTATATTGAAACAGTTAATTAGTAGTGGTTACTTATCTATTATTCTTTTTTCTAATAGAATTGTTATTCTAAGCTCTTTTGTCTTTTCCAATATTGAGCTCTAAGGAAGGGTCATTGGACCTGAAACGTTAACACTGATTTATCTTCACAGATGTTGCCAGACCTGCTGAGCTTTTCCAGTAACTCCTGTTTTTGTTTCTGATTCACAGTATCCACACTTCTTTCAGTTGTTTTTTTTCTTTTATTGCATTTCAACTATAGTATTTACATAAATTGTGTTTTGCTTAACATTGAGTAGTTTGATTAGTTGAATTGCATCTGGAACAGAGCACCTGACATTTACCTTTAAAATAAGAAAAAGTTATGATCTAGGCTATCATCTTAATATATTTTGAGGGGGTCTGGTCTAGTCAATAATGCTAGTGACCAGCAACAACAGGGGAGAATTTGTAGAATGATGTTTTATACTGCAAGCTCAGCATTGGACAAAGGCTTGCATTTCTGTGCAGGAATGAGGGAATGCTCAATTGGTAGTCCTTAAACTTAATGGCTTTGCCAGAAAGACTCAGCATATATGGTACAGTAGTGATAATGTCTGGAATTAAATCTGGCCTTTTCTGAATACCCTGAAGAAGGTGGTACTGATCTTCCTGCTGGAACTACTGCCGTCAATGTGGTGTAGAAACATCCACAAAACTATTAGGAAGGTAAAGTCAGTAATAGCGAGGGAACAGCAAGGTAGTTCCAAGGCAGGATGTGTGTCGTCAGATGGGAGTTGTGTTCCCATGCATTTTCTGCTCTTATCCTTCTAGGTGATAAAGTGGTAAAGAATTGGAAGGTGCCTTGTATTTTCCATTCATGTGTTGGACCCCCCCCATCATTGAGGATTAGGAACCTCCTCCTCCAGTGAATTGTTTAACTGTCCATAACCATTCACGGCTGAATGGGGCACGACTCAGAGTTAGGTCTGGTCTGAAGGTGTCCGTAGTCTCTGCAGCAGCTTGCACTAAAGACTAGCTATCTGGTTATGCATTCATTCTGCTTATCTGAGCTTAATATGCTCAAATTGGCAGTAAAATCTGCCCACATTAAATACATCTGCACTTAGCCATTAGCTATTTTATCCGTGACCAGTTAGGTCCATGTCATGTAGGTATTATGGCAGCTTTTACTGTGTGAGCTGGTGCCAGGTAATGGGAAACCTCAACTGGGGCCTCCTGTGCCTATTTGTATCAGGTCATACATTTCCCGCTCCATTTCTCACTCCTGACCCCCACCCCCTGCTGAGGTCTACAAAATCAGATCCCTCCTTAACCAACCAATTAACCTGGGTTTACCTGAAAATCTGGCTTCCTCGAGCTTCTCTTTTTTCAGGGATTGCCTGCACTACCAGCAAATACAACCACTTGAACATAGTGCTGTTTAGATTACACTTCCGCATCTTTAAGATAAGGATAATGGTTTTATGGAGCAGGCTGCCAGACAAGAAAGGCAGTTGGGAAATACACTGATTGTATTTGCAATTTGAAAAAAAGAATCAAGCAAGCCAATCTTTATAAAGGAATAAGAGAAACGCTGAAATTAAACACTGGATCATTTACTGTCTGCATATTTCTATGATGAATAAGAACTTGAAAAAAAGGAGATACAACCGAGATACAACCGAGGCTCTGCAATATCAGGAAACAAACTGAAAACTTCCACATCACGTTATGCATAGACATTCACTGCCAGCAGCATTGACTCACACAGTGCCAGCAGTATGTCCTATCAACAACAACTACAATCGAGCAAGGTTCCTTCAACTATGCCTTGCAAAAACATAACGTCTACTACCTCGAAAAACAAGGAACTGTAGATATATGGAAGAATCACCTGCTGCAACTGTCCTTCCAAGCCACATATCACCCTGACTTGGAACTATATTGCCATTCCTTCACTTTCGCTGAAACCCCCTTCCAGACAGCATTGTGGGTGTGCTTACACCAGATGGACAGACAGCTCCTTTTCACTTTCAGATGGGTAGCAAATACAGCCAATTGTGGAGACACCAACATCTCTTAAAAGAGTTTAAAAAATAAATATTGGAGTGTACAAAGGGCTTATGGTCTTATCTGTTGAAAAGGTACTGCCTCTCAGTCTTTGAGCTTTCAAACATTCTTTATGCTACAGGACAATTGCTGCAAATATACAGCAATAAAATACACAGTTTGTTTTCAATGATTGTACCACAGTTAGAAGGTTTTGTCCACTAACAAAACTCTTTTGAAAGGTTCTGATTTTCCATGGACATTGGCTCACTCTGGTGGTTAGTTAGTTAGAGCAAGAGCATCAATGATGAATGCACAAAATTTACTCTGCAGTTATATTACACAGAATTTACATCACAGAAGCAGATCAGGTTTACAATTCACATCCGTGTGCTGTGTTATTTCTCACTACAGGCATATTTGGCTAGGGGAGGTTGAGGTCATTTGCTACTACCAATCCTCCTTTGTACTGTGTTTAGGAGTGTAATTATCAATGGTAAATGTTAGTCCACTGATAAGTCTAAGCAGAAGAAGCATTTGTCTTAGTTAGTAAAATAGTCTGTTGCATGATAACAATAAGGACAGTCTACATTAGCGTGATTACTAAGGACTCTTGAGAACTGTCCAGATTACATCTGCTTCTTACAAAGGTGAGTGCCTCCACCAAAGACCATGTGATATCATCAGATTGGGTGCAGCTTAATCTAACTTGAGCACTAACTCCTTCAGAGCCATTACACGAGACAAGATGTCATCCCCTCCTGGATCACCTGGAGGAAACCCAGACAGATATGGGGAGATTGTGCAAACTTCACACAGACAGACAGTTACGCAAGACTGGAATTGAAACCGGGTCCCTGGTTCTGTGAGGCAGCCATGCTAACCACTGAGTCAACATGCCGCCCTGAACAAAGTGGTGCGCTGCAGTTTTAAACTGCTGTGGCCCTAGAGGTAAACCCACAATGCTGTTAGGGAGAGAATTCCAGGAATTTGATCCAACAACAGTGAAAGCATGGCAATATATTTCCAAATTAGGATGGTGAGTGGTTTGGAGGGGAACTTGCAGGCGGTGGTGTTCCCTTGTATCTGCGCGCTTTGTCCTTCTAGATAATAGTGGTTGTAGATCTGAAAGGTACATTCTAAAGAACCACAGCTGCATAAGTTTATAATAATTCCAAATACCAGGAAATGTACTAAAAGATGTCAGACTTAGTAATACGTTAGTCAGTCATATGAAAGGATGGAACTCATCCCAGGATCAGATAATTTCTATCCCAGGAATTGCATACCACCTAAGCAAACAACTTATGCAATAAATATGACAGACACAGCAATATATAGTGAATCAGGAAATGAGCAGGACATCATTGTGCAAAGGGCCACCAGCGCTGGATGCAAATCTTAATGATAACCCCTGTCTAAGTATTGCTTGGTCCAAACTTAATTTCCCAGCCTGAGGCGGAGGTGCTTCCTGTCATCCCCTCTGCTATCACATCAAGGAAGTAAACTCCTCCTTTAAAAGCACTGAAGAGATGACAGTTATTAAAATAGATAGTTTCCAGGTCATTTTTTTGTTTGGGATTGGTTTTGCTCATTTCCTGCACAACAGAATTACTTGACTGCCCAAAATAACTTCCTCATAAAATGAGCAGTATTTTCCTCAATGCTTATATTTCTAACATGCCTTAAACCATATGTAACAAGCATTTGTTACAATTTGCTGGGCTTTCTGCAATTTTCTGAAGTTACTGAGTATGAACAAGTGACCCCACCCAACACAATTCACAGACAGTAATGTTGAGCAATGGTTCAACCAACTTGAAGGTTTAAGATCCCAGATGCTGAAGTGATATTGTGACATATGAGGGTGAGAAATTAATATGTATTGCGTTTGTCTTTCTGTTGCCTCACTGTCCAGCTTAACAACAGGATCAAACAAAGAACAGCAGATGCTGGAGGTCTGAAGCAAACATAAACAGAAATTGCTGGAGAAATTCAATAGGTCTGCACACCATCGGTGGGGAGAGAAACAGAGATAACATTTGGAGTTCAGTAGTCTTCTCTCTGAAATTGATGTAAGCAGAATAGCAGTAATGAAGAAAATTACAGTTCTGGAGACTAATAAATCCCACGATCAGATAATTTCTATCCCAGGATTTAAAGACTAATCCACCAGAAGTTATGCTTCTCTCTCCTACAGGATTTCCATTTTAAACTTTTCTAGCTTCTACCAGTTCTGAAGAAGGGTCAAAATGCTAATTCTGTTTCTTTCTCCAAAGATGTTTCCAGACCTGCTGGGTTTCCCAGCAATTTCTGTTTGTGTTTGTTTCACAAAGGGATAGGTAGTCACCAAGCACATCCTGCTACTGAGGGGCACTTATAGTGCCCCTACCTGGAGGGTAGGGTCACTGGTCATGTGTCATGTCTGTCTGAATAGGTTGATTAAAAATATCTGGACTGTAACATTTTGGAGACCATTTTGCCCGCTGTGTCTGCAACTTTGCAAGAGCTATCCTGCTACTGCAACTGCCACGTGAAGTAAGATTTCCTTCTATAGCACATTTAAAGAAAATTCCTTGCACAGTGGGAATGAATAGAAACACTGCCCCAACTCCACAATCATCTTCCCATAACTCCTTAATTAGATTAGCATAGCTTGATGTTGCTGTTGGTAAGGGGATATTCACAATCCTATGATAATGACCTGCCTGTATTAAATATTAAGGGAACTGAGAACCAATTTGGGCTGGCCTCAAACCTCTGAATTAGACTGTGAAACTTCCTGCATTAAGTGTACAAACATTGATCTATTGCCTTCCTCCACAAATCATTATTTATTAACCATTATGCACAAGCAAGATTACAAAATCAATTAGGCAGGTCCATGTGGTACAGGAAAAATGTCCGTACCTCTTGGCCAGAAGTTCTAGGCTCAGCTCCCACCTGTCCTGGAGATATGCTACAACATGTCTGAAAAGGTTAATTAAAGAATGAAAACATTAATCACCAAGACCAAAATAAATAATGGCTGGGACAAAAGTAATCTAACTGATGGCACTTGAATCAGTTTCAGAAAGATGGAATTCCATCTTATTAGCCCTGTTGATTTTTTGAGAATGTAACATCCCCCCAAAAAATTGAAAGGTCAATGACTTATGATACTGAGATTTCCAGAAAGCCTTTTCTGGTAACGGCAAAATCCTGGTAAGTATCTTTTAAGATACCAGACAAATCCTTCACCTTTTCACTGTGACTCATCTAAAACTGGTACCCAGCCAACACCTTGGATCACATAAAAATAAGGTTGTCTCCTTGAATCACTCGCGGTCACATCACAGGAGGAACCCATTTGACCTACTATGTCTGTGCCAACTCTCTGCAAGACTAATTTAGCGAGGCCCACTGCCCTGCCCTTTGCCCTTTCCCCTGTAAAATCTTTCCTTTCCAGGGCCACAACTGAAACTGTTTCCACCATTTATTCAGATCCTAACCATTTGTTTCATAACAAAGTTTTTCCATCATATCGCCATTGGTCCTTATACCAATTGTGGTAAATCTGTCCAATTTGGGTTTTGAATTATCCACCAACTGTTTCTCTTTATCGACTACTCTGTCTCGATCCTATGGTATTGAAGAGTTGTCCAAATGATTACTGAAATCGTTCATACTTTGAAACCATTCCCATAAATCTTTTCAGTGTCCTCTCTAATGCCTTCACATCCTTCTGAAAGGGAAGTATCTAGAATTGGACACAATACTGCAGTGAAGAGCTAATCAGAATTATTTTAAATTTTTACTGTAAATTCTTTGCATTTGTAATTTATTTTTAGCCACTTTCCATTTTCTCAAACTTTTTATTAATATCTTTGGGGTTACCATTGACGAGAAACTCAACTAGACTCACTATGTAAATACAGTAGCTACAACAGCAGGTAAGAGGCTATTAATACTGCAGCAAGTAACTCATATCCTGACTCCCCAAAACCTGTCCACCATCTCAAGGCACAAGTCAGGACTGTAATTGAATATTCTCCACTTACTTGGATGGGTGCAGCTCCAATAACACTCAAGAAATTTGACACCATCCAGGACAAAGCAGCCTACATAATTGGCATTACACCCACAAGCAGCCATACCCTCCACTACCAATGCTCAGTAGCAGCAGTGTGTACTAGCAACAAAATGCACTGCAGAAATTCACCAAACATCCTTAGACAGCACCTTTTAAACCGATGACCATTTTCATTTCGAAGGACAAGGGCAGCAGATACCTGGGAACACTACCTTCACGTTCCCCTCCAGGGCACTTGCCATCCTGACTTGGAAATATATCGCCATTCCTTCACTGTCATTGGATCAAAACCTTGGAAATCCCTCCCTAGGGTGGCACAGTGCTTAGTACTGCTGCCTCACAGCACCAGGAACCTGGGTTCAATTCTCGCCTCAGGTGACTGTCTGTGTGGAGTTTGCACAATCTCCCTGTGTCTGTGTGGGTTTCCTGCGGTGCTCCGGTTTCCTCCCACAATCCAAAGATGTGTAGGTTAGGTGAATTGGCCATGCTAAATTGCCCACAGTGTTCAGGGATGTGTAGGTTAGGTACATTAGTCTGGTGTAAATGTGGAGTAGTTGGGGAATGGGCCTGGGCTAATTATTCTTCGGAGGGTCAGTGAGGACTTATTGGGCCAAAGGGCCTGTTTCACACTATAGGGATTCTATGATTCTCCCTAAGAGTATTGAGTCAATCCACAGCACTTGGACTGCAGGGGTTCAAGAATGTGATTTACGATCACCTTCAAGGTATGGGCAATAAATGCTGGCCAGCCAGTGACACCCACGTCCCAAGAGTCAATTAAAATAAGGCGCCCTGCCACTTCAAACAATTTCTGCAGATGCCACTAAAGTTCCCCCTTTATTTCGTATCGTGCTTCCTCTTTCTTCTAACTGATAGTTGCCACTTTACCACCACATCACTGTACAAAATATCCTATGGATATTTGGAAAATTAATTGAAGATAAACAAGACAACAGCTGGGGAAGTCAAAGAACTTGGACAATTATCAGTGTCAGTTTCTGAGAATACAGACAGCTGTACAGATCTGTACATAGGCACTGGCCATCTAGAAGACAAAGCTAATTTCTTTCTAATTAAAATCTAAGTTCATCAAATTGGAAAGTTCAAAGTCAAGCAATGCTGAAGATTACAGACCTGTACTAATACAATGAATCTTTTATCTTTCTCTGTTTCACTTTCTTTAAATAAAACACTGAGACCCTTCAGTTCAATTTAGAACAGGCACAATTAAATGAACCACACAGCACAACCACAAAACTCTCTTCAAACAAAATACTGATTTAAAATAAAATGAAAATAGTTTTATTCACCATGAAAACTTACCTCTGTCCAGACCTTGGTTGATTTTGCTATTTCCTTTCTTCAAATATATTCTTAAAACTCAACATTAATCTGTCATTGCCACCTAGAGGCAGAAACACACAACTCCAAGCCAGCAATTTTAAAACTGCTAGCCTGTGGCTCTGATACCAGCATTCTTAATCAGACCAAGGCTAGCAAAGGCATGCCAACAAGAGAAATAAAGGAGAAAGAACCGTAAAAGAGAAAAAAATAAGAAAAGGCAGCAGTGAACCCAGTAAATTAAGTAAATAAACATTGCACTGAACTTCTGAAAAAGAATATACCTATTATGAAAAATGGAAGGCAAACAATTCTTTATGAACTGAGCAGCCAAAATTTTCAAACATTATTTGTAGTTCTATTTGACATGATCCCAAGAAAGGAGCTCTGTAAACCTTGCTTTTACCATCAGTAGCAGTGGGATTCATGAAATTAATCACATCTGTCTTTCCATAGATGATCAAAAATGTGCAGAAAAAATCTAGAAAGTTCTTGAAGGCCAGCTCAGATTAGCAACTAACTTCAGGATTACAGACTCAAAAATCAAATTATGCGGACAGCATTCCAAAGGTCTATTGAATCAGGTATATTAAAAGACATCATAGAAAAGAGCATGAATGTGAGTTTTCCAAAGAGCAGCTGACAGAGAGACTCATTAAAATAGTGATTACCTCCACACCAATTAAAGCCTTCAGGAAGGATATTCTGGCCAAGAGAAAGGACCATATCATTGGTGCATTACTTGAGAGCAGATGCAAGTCTAAAGCCATATTGGCAGCCAAACAATTACACACTTCAGATGTACTATAACTGTAGTCAGCAATGTACATCATGCGAACAAAATCAGAAATAGATGTGATTTCTCGCACCTACCCAAAACATTCCAGCTTTTCTTGATATCCATAAAGAACATGGCACCAAGAGACATTGGCCATATGTGCGGAATATCTGGTTCTAAAGGTCTTTACATAAGCATTGTAGCATCAAGCAAGAATACTCTTGGAGGCAATACCCACATCGGTATCTGCAATGTCAAGTACCTGAAGGATCTTGTATCTTTCAATAAGATCAGCTCTGATTCTTTTAAATGATGTCGAGATAAGCAGATACAGACCCAACCTGTCCAAACTTTCTACATACTATACTCACCTTATTCCTGGCATTAGTTGATCAAGTTTTCTCTGAACTATTTTTGATACATTTATGGATTAGTGGTGCTGGAAGAGCACAGCAGTTCAGGTAGCATCCAAGGAGCAGCAAAATCGACGTTTTGGGCAAAAGCCCTTCATCAGGAATAAACTTATGTCCTCCCTTAAATAAAGAAATTAAAACTGTACAGGGTATCCAAGATGTGGCCTCATCAATGGCATATACAACTGTAGAAAACATAGAATATAGAACATAGAACAGTACAGTACAGTACAGGGTAAAAACAATGACTGCAGATGCTGGAAACCAGATTCTGGATTAGTGGTGCTGGAAGAGCACAGCAGTTCAGGCAGCATCCAAGGAGCAGCGAAATCGATGTTTTGGGCTAAAGCCCTTCATCAGGAATAAAGGCAGTGAGCCTGAAGCGTGGAGAGATAAGCTAGAGGAGGGTGTGGGTGGTGAGAAAGTAGCATAGAGTACAATAGGTGAGTGGGGGAGGGGATGAAGGTGATAGGTCAGGGAGGAGAGGGTGGAGTGGATAGGTGGAAAAGGAGATAGGCAGGTAGGACAAGTCCGGACAAGTCATGGGGACAGTGCTGAGCTGGAAGTTTGGAACTAGGGTGAGGTGGGGGAAGGGGAAATGAGGAAACTGTTGAAGTCCACATTGATGCCCTGGGGTTGAAGTGTTCCGAGGCGGAAGATGAGGCATTCTTCCTCCAGGCGTTTGGTGGTGAGGGAGTGACGGTGAAGGAGGCCCAAGATCTCCATGTCCTCGGCAGAGTGGGAGGGGGAGTTGAAATGTTGGGCCACGGGGCAGTGTGGTTGATTGGTGCGGGTGTCTCGGAGATGTTCCCTCAAGCGCTCTGCTAGGAGGTGCGCAGTCTCTCCAATGTTGCCTGAACTGCTGGTATCCCATCACCAAGTCATCCTTTATTTACACGTGAAGAGTTCTTGACAAAGATTCAGTTTCCTCAGAGTTAGCCTTCATAGTGAACAGAAGCTCTGATACTTATCTGTCAGCCAGGGCTCTCTGACTAAACTAGATTAACAACCCTAATCAGGGAATTCATCTTCTTTGAGATCCACCTGGCTGACCTCATTACAATCTCTACTACAACCACTACTGGAAAATTCCAAAACTCTTTCATTCAGGCTATTGGCATCATTGAAAATACTAGCCAGCACTATAAGTACTGGGGACCTATTCGAGGCAGCTGCATAGTGTAGACTCAGAGATATGAGTGGTGCCTCCTCTAGCATTCTGGAGCCACGTGCAAAGTGTAGCTTCCTGCCCCTAAAGGCTGGGTAGTATAGGGAAGGCAAAAACTATAGAATAATTCTAGCTTCTGTGCCGAAGAATGTAGGCTTACTTGCAAGAATAATTAACATTCTGACCTACTCTGGCTTGATCTGGAATGCCTACACCCTCATTTATAGAGTCATTGAGTTGTATAGCACTGAAAAAGACCCTTCGGTCCAACTCCTCCATGCTGACGAGACGTCCTAAATTAATCTAGTCCCATTTGCCTGCATTTGACCCACAGCCTTGTCTCTGACACTCCAGGGAAAATAGTCCCCAGTCTATTTAGCCTCTACCTACAGCTCAAACCCTCCAACACTCACAACATCCTTGCAAGATTTTTCTGAACCCTTTCAAATTTAACAACATCTTTTCTATAGCAGTGAGACCAAAATTGTATGCAGTATTCCAAAGTGGCCTAACTGATGTCCTGTATAGCTCCAACATGACCTCCCAATTCCTATACTCAATGCAGTGACCAATGGAGGCAAGAGTCAAAATCTTGAACCTTTCTAAAGCCCAGGTGAATCCTGTTACAGTTGAATATATAATCTAATAGTTGTGGGAACATTGGCTGCTTACATTTCAAAACAACAAAGTAATAAAACTGGGCTGTTCATGACTCACCTCACCCTGTTACCCTGGCCTGCCCCATTATTTCACTCATATGATTATGGTGTCTTTGCTTCCCCTCAAAAAGATATAGTATATTTGGATTTTAGAAAGGCATTTGCTAAGATTCCGCAGCAACTATTGATACACAAATAATGGAAAGCCACAAAGATCAGTGCTGGGGCTTAAGTTATTTGCAATCTATATTAATAATTTAGATGAAGAGATACAATGGATCCAAGTTTACTGACAATTCATTGCTGATTTGGAATGTAAGTTATAAGCAGTCAGGCAGACTTGGATGTACACACACAAGGAACAGAAAGTTATAATGCAGGTCCAACAAGCAATTAGAAGCAAATGACATGGTGGCTTTTATTGCAAGTCCAAGTGAATACAAAACTAATCATGTCTTGCTACAATTGATGAGGCCACTCCGGAGTAGTGTGTATTGTTTCGGTTCCCATACCCAAGGAGGAATATTTATTGAAGCAGTGTAGCAGAAGTTCCGTGATTGATTTCTGAGATGAAAAGGTTGTCCTTCAATGAAAGGTTTGGCAAACTGAAACTATACTCTGTGGAGGTGATTATACTGAAACATGAAAGATTCTAAAAATGAGCACATGGGTACAGCAGATAATCAGGAAAGCTAATGGAATGTTACCCCTTATTTGAAGAGGGTTGAAGTACAAGAGTAGGTAAGTCTTCCTGCAACTGTACAAGATGCTGGTGAGACCACATCTTGAGTACTGTGAGCAGTTTTGGTTCCTTTATTTCAAGAAATACATCATTTCTTTGGAGGCAGTTCAGAGAAGGTTCACTGGAATGATCTCTGGTATGGAGGGGTTGTCTCATGAGCAAAGGCTATACACATTGGGACTTTATTCACTGGAGTTTGAATGAGAGGTGATCTCATTGAAACATATAGCACTCTAAAGGGATTTGACAGGATCAATGCTGAAAGAATGTTTACCATCATGGGAGAGTCTAGGACCAGAGGGCATAGTCTCAGAACAAAGGGGTGCCAATTTAAGAGTGAGAGGAGGAAGAATATCTTCTCTTAGAAGGTTGTGAGTATTTGGAATTCCTTGCCACAGCGAGTTGTTGGGGCTTATTTAAGGCTGTGATAGATAAATTCTTGATTATTAGGGGAATGAAGCGTTATGGGGGAAATGCAGCAAAATGACATAGGGAATGTTGGATCAGCTATGATCCTCTTGAATGGCAGACCTGCCTAGAGGGGCCAAATACCTGTTTTGATCTTATTTCTTCTGGTCTTATGATCTTTAGATGGCTTGATAGAGTACAAAATGTCATTGTTTCCTGTGAATGGGAAATTTAATACACAGGGGAGACAGTCATGTGATTAGGGGTTGATTATTTCCGACTGAGGTTGGAAGAAGTTTCTTTACTTGGAAACTTGTGAAACTTTGAAATGCTCTATGCTGGAGAGCTGTGGATTTTCCATTCGTAAATATATCTTTATGATTGTGATGGACACACCTTTGGGGCAAAATTTTTAGGATCTGTAATCTTCTGGTCCCTTTGCCAGCACTGTTTTACCAAGGCAGGTTCAGGACTGGCAGGATAACCAAGTTGGGAGACATTTGGGCAGGCTAAGAGCCTTGTCAGCAATAATTAAAGGAGAATGACTGGAATTCTCTAATTGTCAATTCAGATCCCTGAGCCAGCAGCAGTCAGTTTAATGGAGACAAGTGTCCAGCATCAAGCTAGAGACCTGGGCTCCAGTTATACCCCTTGCCAGCCTTCTTGCAAGAGCAGCTAGAGGTCACTCTGTAGAGGATACCCTTCCTCAATCCTGCCTTTTCAAATTCCCTCTAGTAATTGTGACTTGACTGCAGGAACTAGTTTTTATTTCAAGTTTGAAAGAAGTTAGTGAAAGCGCATTGCCATGTTTAAGTGTGCTCTGTGTTACTTACTTGTTGTCATAGCCCAATGCTACTCTCAAGTTGGGAGGCCTCTGAGTGATCCTATAGGTTTGGGTCTGCTGCCCTAAACAGGACAGAGAACCTGCCTCCTTATCAATTGACAGATTGTGTCTGTGAAAATCCAAGTAATGGGTTTGGGACCTGAAAATAATTGTAACCTCCTTGCTCTCCCTGCAGCCCTTTGCAGCATTCTGTCCCACCTTCCCAAAATCTCCAGCTCTTGGTCTCTCAGGGAATTAATGATATGGGGAATGAGCAGCAAAATAGCATTGAGATAGAAGATCAACCATGATCATGTTGAATGATGGGTCGCATACTCCACCAATTTCTAATGTTCCTTTTTTTTAATAACTTGCTTCCAACCTATACCTTCCCCATTCCTTTTCAACATTGATGGTAAACTGGATTATGAAATTGGTCCTTTCATCTTGATTTTTCCTCTTGCCCTGTCCTTTTCAGTTTGTTACTACTCTTACCTGGAAATCTGCTGTATGTCGATGCCTTTCCATGATTAATTATTTGGTTCATGCCAGACTCCTCTCAGGTGACTGGCCATTTGCCTTACTTACATGACAATATCCCATTTGTGTCACACATCTCTCTGGTCATTCAGAGACATTGTCCTACAAGCCTTTTAGGATTTTCTGCCTCATCCATCATTCCCAATTCACTTAGATGGTGTGACATACTCCGGCCATAGTATGAATGACCAACTACTTGAAGTTATAAGTGATAATTGGAGTGCTGTCATGCACTGATTTCCCAAGCTTTCATCTGCTTGGTTTCCATGTTTTGCAAAAAAAATAGTTACTACACTCAGCAAAGCATTAGTTTAATTTTTTAAAATCTGAATTTGTACATTTATACAGCCTAAGCCCAGTAATCAAAGAATGATGTCATTAAATCTATGCAACACTGGATGGACAAAAAAAATGACATGATGCCAAATAAATAAACCATGAGCAATTCAATGCAGTCATTGCCTGTGTTGACTCATTGCTCTAAAAGTTGCATGAAAAATTGAGAATCCTATTTCTACTGAGATGTTTTTCACAATGACAGTGTGACAGCGCAAGGCAATTTGAATTGATTTTTCACAACAACATCAACTATGAAAAGATGAATTTTTATTTTAGATGCATTTTTGTTTTAGGTGAATAAAAGCTGGTTGACTAAATGCTAGAGAATTCTACTTGGTTGACTCTCTGATTATCCACATGGAAACGGGTTTGAGAAGTGGTTTGGGATTTGTGACTGTGGAGGCGATTCTGGTATTATGATCTTTTCTGTCCTTTATATCTGATTGGATTTGCACCAGTCCCCAGTGCTGGTTTGATTGGTAAACTTTGTCTGTTCTATTCTAAGTATAATCTGAATGTAGGCATGGTATAGTAATTCCAGTACTGTATTCACTGTACTGTATATACATTACTACAGTCTTAGAATCATACCTCTCCAAGTACAGAATATTGTCTATCTCTTGATTTTCTTCTCAGACTGTTCTACATTATGTCATGTTTACATCCTCACTTACATCACTGAATGATTTACCCCTTACTCCACATCTCCTCCAATGTAATCTCCAAAAAATTATTCAACTATGTACATTCCTACCATCTCCCTTTGTGGAACCAATGGAATGTCTTACGAGGAAATGCTAGACAGACTAAGCCTATATTCGGCAGAGGTGACTTAATTGAAACATATAAGGGGACTTGACTGGGTGGATACCAAAAGGATGTTTCCTGTTGTGGGGACAATCTAGAACTAGGGGTCATTGTTTAAAAATATGGGGTTACCCATTTAAAATAGAGTTGAGGAAACATTTCTCTCAGTAGGTTGTGAGTCTTTAGAATTCCCTTCCTCAAGGGAAAAATCTTTAAATACTTTTAAGTCAAAGGTAAATAAATTCTCAATTACCAACGAGATGAAAGATGATTGGGAGTATGATTGGGAGTAAAATGATTGGGAGTAAAATCAGATCGGCCACAACCTCATTGAAAGGTGGAGCAGATTTGAAGGACCGAATGGCCTACTCTTGTTCCTCATTCGCACGTACATAAAGTCTTATTTTCACAGATTGAATCTCTCGAGTGGTTGGCTTCACTATCCTTCCTGATCTTGTTCTTTGTGCTGTTTGTCTAACATGATTGTATACTTTTGTTATTGGATTCTGTTGGTACTCTGAGGAATTTGATGGGGAGAGTATTAACACCCTCTTGTGTCCATTTGTATATATCAGAATAAACAGGCTTTAGCTTGCCATTGACTCTCCATATGTTGTAAATTGTTCTGTCCTTCAAAGCTTTGGTGACATGATGAGATTGTGGATGCCTCTTTCCAATCAAATTTGGGCTGGATAAGTTTCCAACAAGCTAAATGAGGAATTTTGAGTTTTTCTTTAAAATCTGACCTTTCTGTACAGTTTGTTTTTTCATATGGATGGACTGTCCTTTGAAAAGGGCTGAAAAAAACAAGTAATATTTTGGGGAGTCTGGCAGAGGACATCCATAATCAATTGTCTTTTCAGTGTGTGCATGAAACAGCTCAAGATGTTCTCACTGTTAATAATACACTGGATATTTCAGACACTCCATCTGTTAGTCAGGCAGTGGGGAAAGGAAAAGTCTGATATTGTTGACTGAAGGAAGCTTAGAAATGTATGAAACACTCACAAATTTGATCACCCCAAAAGATAGCACTGTGAGACATTTTTCTAAGCATCAGCAGTGCCACAATCTCAAGGCACTGGAGATTTCAAATGGTCAGTTATTGAGTCAGGACTTTGGAGATCATAGAGCAAGAGCTGTAAATTCTGTAGATGGGGAATGT
This sequence comes from Chiloscyllium plagiosum, assembly GCF_004010195.1. NCBI lineage: Eukaryota > Metazoa > Chordata > Chondrichthyes > Orectolobiformes > Hemiscylliidae > Chiloscyllium > Chiloscyllium plagiosum. The sequence continues at coordinate 44,480,562 of NC_057710.1, read as the reverse complement.
TATTGAACTGGGCTTGTCCATTGTGGTAGGAGCAAAGGTAATGGTAGTATAAAGCTATATGGGGATTAGACAGTAATAGTAATTCAGAATGCAATCAATCCAATAATTTTCCAAATATTATTCTCAGGAAGCCTTTTTTTCAGTTAGAGGTGAAAAATCTGTAACTTGAATTAGATTTTGAGTCAAATTATATTTGATTATTAATGTCCACATGGGTTGGTTATGCCATTTCATGTTTCTTCAGTTCCCCCAAATTTTTCTCCAGTAATGAACCAAATTTCGTAAAGTTAATAATCACATAACACCAACTTATAGTCCAACAGGTTTATTTGGAAGCACTAGCGTTTGGAGCACTGTTCCTTCATCAGGTAGCTGTGGAGCAGGACCATAAGACACAGACTTTATAGCAAAAGATTAGTGTCATGCAACTGAAATGATATATTGAACAAACATAGATTGCTGTTATTTTGTAAGGAATTCAAGGACCATTGTATGATATGGATAACACTTATTTCAGTTCCAAACAGGCAGATTCAAGATGAAAGTTTGAAGAACATGCTACAACATTTGGAAAAGCATAGTGTTCGGGTGAAGGCATCAAATGTGAAACGTTTCAGAATTCTTTGGAGTATTTGGGTCAGAGGATTGACAAAGATGGATTACATCCTACTCATAGTAAAGATCCATAAATAAGAAACATACCATACCCTCAGATATTTCTGAGCTCAGATCACTTAAGGGCTAGTGAATAATTACACTAAATTCAGGTCAGATTTTCCAACCTTATTGCATTTGTTAAGTAAATTCCTGAGGAATGGTGTTCTGTGATTTTGGACAAAGGTGTGAAACAAAGCATTCAAGATGTTTAAAAGTAAATAGGAAGGTGATACAGTGTTTGTACATTACATGCATCCTAAAGGTAACACGTGATATCTCTCCATATGGTGTAGATGCTGTAATCTCTTCTGTGTTGGATTATAGTGAGGAGTGACTGATTGCATTTACCATGCACCTTTAGTAGTAATGTGTGAGATTCTGCTCAGATCTAAGCATGAAACATTGTCTTTGATCTTTAAAGCAAGAATATTTCACAGTTGATCATAATCCTCTGACAGCTATTTTGAATCCAAGGGCTCCAGTATCTACTTTAGCTCAGCCCGAATACAGAGATGGCTATTGAGTTTGTCTGTTTATAAGTTTGATATTAAGTACAGACAATTGGAAGGTCTTTATAGTGTTGATGATTGCTTAGATTACCATTTCATAGAATCCAACATGTAAGGTGTAGTTTTTCCACATTTAGATGAGTAACCAGTCACAGCAGATGACATTGGTTATATGACTCATAGGGAGCGCTGAGATTGTCAAAAGTGTGTGACAAATGTGTGGCCAATACAGATACCGTGGTTAGAAATCAGGCCATTTTATTGTCCAAAAGAATGAGTTGTCAGTTTATATACAGGGAGTCAGAACTGTAATTCTGGAAAGATATAAATGTTGTATCTTTCATAAATCTTCATGATTGATACATGGGGCTGAGTTTGACAAAAAGTTTAATGAGAAGGTATCTTGATGGTCAGGGTTAGATAAGGACATAAAATACACTGTGTAGATTATGTTAACATGGAGAAAAGATGCCACTATTTGTGCCCTTGCACGACAGGATGCTTTTTTCCAGTTACCAAGGAGATCACGTAAATATCTTATCTGTATCAAGTTTTAAAATATGAACTAGGTAATTTAGTAAACACAATTTTGCATTACAGTATACAAAAATTGGTTAACAAACAGTCAGTATTCTAGAAGCATAAATACTTATAACTATTAATATCCCCCAAAGCAAACATGCGAACACACACACATACCTTGCAGGCAAAATAAAACCACTAAGCACAAATCTCTGCAGAGACTTACTTTCTGGAAAAAGAAAGATACTTTAACAGTTAGGTTATTCTTGAAGACAGAAGAATAAAGTGTGGAATATTTTGGAGTCTGCTGTACTATTGTTTTGGCACATCTGGTCAGGTCATTAATCCGGGAGGCGGTGGATAGTGGTAATCACTGGATTAGCAATACAGAATCCCAGGCTAATGCTCTGAGCATAAGGGGTTTGAATACCACCTGGGCAAATAGTTATATTTGAATTCAGTAAAAATCTGAAATTAAAATAACAGCGAACCCAGTGGCAATTATGTTGATTGTTGCAAAACACGGTGGCACAGTGGTTAACACTGCTGCCTCACAGCGCCAGAGACCCGGGTTCAATTCCCGACTCAGGCGACTGACTGTGTGGAGTTTGCACGTTCTCCCCGTGTCTGCGTGGGTTTCCTCCGGGTGCTCCGGTTTCCTCTCACAGTCCAAAGATGTGCAGGGTCAGGTGAATTGGCCACGCTAAATTGCCCATAGTGTTAGGTTAAAGGGGTAAATGTAGGGGTAGGGGTATGGGTGGGTTGCGCTTCGGCGGGTCAGTGTGGACTTGTTGGGCCGAAGGGCCTGTTTCCACCCTGTAAGTAATCTAATCTAATCAAAAACCCATTTTGTTCCCTAATGTCTTCAGGGAAGGAAATCTGTCCTTACATGTTCTAGCTTACATGGGATTCCAGATCTACAGCAATCTCGTTAACGCTTAACTGCCTTCTGAAGTGGCTCTAGTAAGTCACCCAGTTCAAGGGGCAATCAGAAATGTGCAATCAATGCTGGCCCAGCCAGTGATGCCCATATCCCATGAGTGAATTATTTTAAAAAATCATGCACAGTTGTCACCCTGAAAAGCAATGGCGGGCATTCTTTTCAGATATGAGAGAGGTCAGCAGGGCAGTGTTTTCAAAGGAAGTTTTTGTCTGACTCATCTGTATCCCATCAATTGAAGCAAATAAAACACTAACCTCTCCAGGCCAGTCACTTCCAAATATCCCAGCAAGGTCTCCAGCAAGCAATCAGTTATCACCCATCATGTAATTTCTCAGAAACTTTACTCAAAATAATCTCCAGTGTCCACAGTGGAGTTTAAAGAAACCATTCCAGTTATGACAAAACCCTTGAAATAAATTCTTTTTTCCACAATCCTTCAAATTTAAAGACTCCAAGTAATATTAAGTACAAGTCTTTACAACAAAACCATTTGAAGTGGATTGAAGTGTTTCCAATTAATCAAACAACAGCAAGCTGATATTTAGAGATTTTGAATAGTTATGGGTTTTTAGAGGGAATTGTTTCTGAAGAACACCCACATTTTACTTCAGAGATTTCAAAGGGAATGTACTGGGTATAATATGAGTGCCCCACCGTATCATTCTGCTTTGAATGGAGCTCTAGAGCACATTGTATAAGTAGTTGTTCTTGCTCTTGTTAAACAAACTGAAAGACGTACCAGATGTCATTGAATCACAAACTGGAGATTTCTTTCTCTTAATTTTAAGAGAACTGATATTGCTGCCAGTAGAATGCCAAGTGACTTGTTTTTTGGAAGATGGCCTAGAATGTGGTTTTAATTGCCGAAGGACATTTAGCACAGTCAATAGAAGAAAATCAATCGAGACAGAGGGAGTCATGATAGGGTGGTGTGACGGAGATCAAAAGTTGAATCAGAATATTAAGGTGAAAGAACATCATTGTGGGTGGTCAAAGTGGCTGCCAGGGAAAACCCATAAAAATATGTAGTACTGACAGGTCTGTAGTCAGGATGTTCAGTCCTGAAAAGTTTAGGTTTGTATGTGTAGATCATGTTTGACCTTCAGAGGTTGGGTAAGAATTGGGAAAAATCAAATGAGTCTTATGCATTGGACAGTTGGGATGTGAATAAAGTACCAATAGTTTCTCTGACACAAATTAGGACTGAAACCATTCAGATCTGAGTCAGACAGAAATGTCTGATGAAGAGGAAATTTCAATTGAAGGTCAAGAACAAAATCAATCCAAATTAGAGGAAATTTGTCCTGAATCTCAAGCCAAGACAGGTCTTCCCCAAACTTTTGAAAATTTGAGTTATCTTCTTAGGAACAAGAAACCTGTGGTTAAGTTAGATTTTGAATAAATAGAAAATAAACTATGTATTTAAGGAGAATGGAATAAAGATCTTCTGGTGCAGTGGTAGTGACTAGGTTCCAATCCTGCCCTGGAGGTGTGTCATAGTAGGTTCAAACTGGTTGATTAAAATATCTGACAATATCATGAATATTGAACACTTTTTACCATATTAATAAAAGATGGAGGAGAGTCATTACACACTCTTATGGCCATTTGTTTATATGTCCAAAGTAGAGTAAATTAGTTTGAGTTTGCTATTGAATCACTGTGCTGTGCATTGCTTTAGACAGCTTGCAAAGTTATCACATGTATGTCCCCCTCCCAATCTTAATAGTATACAAACAACATTTTGCGATTTCTAGGGAGATCAGAGTTCCTCTGTTCTTTGCTGAAAACTCCAGATATTGTTTCAAAAATATGTGATTATGATTCAGTTCTAAGCAAGTTCAGTCTTTGTTTATGATTATGATTGTTTCTTTTCTTACATATATCCATACCTTCAGCGTGTTGATCTCTTACCCACACAGCCTGCCCTAATAGTAAAGTGGGTTCAGTTTTGCGTTATTCCCCTTTAATTTTTTACTTCTTCACTCACTTTATGCAAATTTATGTGGTCATGGTTTTCTGGTCTAATGTTATGTCCAAACCTCTGTTGCACAAATGGGATTTGGGTTTTTAGTTCTTGGCTGATGAATAATTCTTGTTGGTGAAAAACTTTGGTTTAACATCGTTGTTCTGTAATTCAGTAAAATTAATCCTACATCTTGATTTGTTATGGTTTGTACACCACTCTCTGCTTTATTGTAGGTTTGTGATGGTATGGTGAAAGATTTACATGGTGAAAACCATACTCTGCTGGAAATAGTCTTGAAGATTTCTATTTTTAAAAAAAGAGCCAAAATCTGCCAGGATGTCATCAGGAACACCATGCAACTGTCTCAGCCTGTTCTGTTTCTATTATATTTATAGAGTCATAGGCATTTCCAGCATGGAAACAGGCCCTTCAGCCCAACTTGGAAAAAATGAGGATTGCAGATGCTGGAGATCAGAGTCAAAAAGTGTGGTGCTGGAAAAACATAGCTGGTCAGGTGGCACCCGAGGAGCAGGAGAGTCGTGTTTCGAGTATAAGCTCTTCATCAGGAATGTTTTATTTGACCTTTCAGACCATCTGCTGCCCAATATTCATAATTAATCTAGTCCCACTTGCCTATGTTTGGTCCACATTCCTCCATAACTATGCCATCCCTGTACCTGTCCAAATATTTTTTAAATGACAAAATTGCTTCACCTCCACCACTACCTCTGGCAGCCTGTTTCAGACAGTCACCACCCTCTGTGGGAAAACATTTCCCTCTGTACTCATTTGTAGCTTTCCCCTGTCCCCTTAAACTTATGCCCTCTAGTTTTAGACTCCCTACCACAGGGAAAAGCTGGTTGGCTATCTACCTCATCTATGCCTCTCATGATTTTATAGACCTTTATAAGGTAACACTCAGTCTCCTATGCTCCAAGGAAAAAAGTTCCAGCCTATCCAGCCTCTCATTATAATTCAAACCTTCGAGTCAAGGTAGCATCCTAGTACATCTTTTCATCACGCTTTCTGATTTAATAATATTCTTTCTATAGTAGGGTGACCAAGATTGGTTAAATCTAGGTTTCCATTAACCCTTAAATTGGCAAGGCTAGTCCTGACCATCTTTGGTAATTTTTCCAAGTGGTATTCCAGCCTCCCACTGAAGAGTCTGGTAGGAGATTATAATGTAAGAGTGAATTCAGCAATGGGGAGTAGATACATTAAGCTTGTTCTGTCTTCAGTGTCATAGTTGATCTGTGACCTAACTCCAGATACCTCCACTCATTCTTTTTCCCATTGGTAAACAAAACACGATCAAACTAAACTTGATCATGAGATATACTCAGTTGTTTGAATCCCAAACTTCACTCTCCCATGTGTGTCGAATTATTTCCTAACTCTATTCATAAAAGGTTTGGATGTCAATTATAGACTCTGCCCTTTCTTCTATTATTTCATTAATGTGGGGGCATTGTTGACAAGGACACCATCTTTGTACACCCCTAATGTCATTTGAGAAGTTGATGGTGAATCATTGACATCCATCTGGTGTAGGTATAGCAACAATGCTGTTAGGAAGGGATTTCCAAGAGTTTGACACACCATAGTGAATGATTAGTAATATATTTCCAATTCAGGATGGTGAGTGATTTGGAGGGGGACTTGAAGGTGATTGTGTTTCCACAAATCTGTTGCCCTTGGCCTTTTAGGTAGTACAGAATGTAGATTCTATTGAGGGAACTTTGGGGATTTGCTGGGTGTATCTTGTAGGTAGTGTGCAATTCTGCCATGTGCAATGATGAATGCTATCAAACAGTTTGCTTTGTCTTGTATATTGTCAAGACTCTAAAGCATCTAGGCGAGTGAAGGGTCGTCTATCACATTCCTGGCTTGTACCTTGCAAATGGTGGACAATAGTTGAATTATTCACAACTGAATTTCCAGCCTCTAAACTAGTATTGTAGCCACAATATTACAGTAATATGGTTGATCCAGGAAATATTCTGGACAATGGTAGCTGTCCAGGATTTTGACAGTGAAGTGATTAAGTGGTGGCAATAATTTTAAATGACAATGGCTGTTTGTTAGATTTTATTTGTTTCATAATACATTGATTTGCATTTTATTGACACAAATGTTACTTGTTACATATCAACATAAATCTGGATGTTGTCCTAGTCTTGCTGCATATGGACATAGATTGCTTCAGTATCTGACGAGCTACAATGGTGCTGAATATTGTGCAGTCATCAGCGAACAATCCACTTGGTGGGAATGCATTGGTGAAGCAGCTGAAAGTGGTTGAGCCTAGGGCATGACCATAAGCAACTGTGGTGTAATGGGACTGGGATGATTGGCTTAAAAACCAATATCTTCTGTATCAGGTATAACTCCTACTAAATGTTTTCCATTTGCTTTGACATACGTGGGCAATTTTCCATGTTGTCCATTAAAATAACCCAAAGAACTGTGAATGTTGGAAAGCTGCAACCAAATCAGGAATTTCTGGAAAAAACCCAGTATCTGTGGATAGAAAGCAGAGTTAATATTCCAGTAGAGTGACCCTCCTTCAGAATGCCATGTTTTCTGTTAGATGGCTAACTTTGGAGAATAGTCTTCAGTACTATTGCTGGAATATTCTCAGGAACCTGAGACTATATTATAACTGGTACAATTTCTTAATATTACATGGGGTGAATGGAATTGGCTCAAGACTAGCACATTTGATAGTGTAGATGTCAAGACTTGGCTGGGTTGTATCAATCACTCAGTACTTTAGTCAAAGACAGTAACAAATGCTTTAGCTTTGTCTTTTATACTGATGTGCTCGGCTCCTCTATCATTTTGAAAAGATCTTTTTTAGGTTAATTCTCTACTACCTTCCATTACTGGATATGACAGGACGACAGAGTTTTTGTCTGATCCATTGATTGTTTGATAACTTTTCTCCATCACTCACATTCTGCATCTGCTGTTCAGCATGCATGTATTGCCTATGTTATAGTTTCATGAGGTTGGCACCTCATTTCCAAGTATGCCTCATGTTCCTCCTGGCATGCCCTCCTTCAGTTCTCTTTGAAACAGGACTCATCTCCCAGTTTTGTGATAATGGGAGAATGAGTTATATGGCAGGACATGAGCTTACAGCTTGTGGTTGAATACAATTCTGCCACTGCTGATGGTCCACAGAACCTTATGGATCTGAAGGGTTATCAAAGATATTACAAGGAATATGGGAGCATACATTGCAGGATGGACTGACTGGATCTATTTTCCCACAAAAAAAGAAGGCTGAGGGGTGACCTAATAGAATCCTTTATAAGTTTGAAATATTTTATAGAATAGACTTACAGATATTCCAACTTGTGGGAATTAGTAAAATCATCAATAGCAGATAATTACCTTGAAACCAAATAGGAAACTCAGAAATGAACCTCTCTCCACCAGTAATGCCAAGAACATAGAACTCCCTACATCCAAGACTGGTCAAAATGAATAGAACAAATGTGTTCAGTGGGTGGGTTGGGTGAGCAGATGAAGAGGAATGGAAGAAAAGGTGATGCTGTTTGAATTCACTGAGAAAAGAGGGGATAAGGTATGAGTGAAGAATTAATGATTGTATGGATTGATTGTGTCGAGTAGCCTTTTTCTGTGAAGTGTATCCTTTTTAATCCTATGTATTACACTGTATTAAGATAAAACATAAAACTGTGCCCTATTCTGAACTTGCTATCTGTGAGCCATGAGTACTTGTAACAGAGTTAATGTAGAGTGACAAGAGTTATGTAAGGTATGACACATAAACCCTAAATACAAACTTACAAATCCAAATTATTACCCGTTATTTATATATCAGGGTGACTCAGTGCTTTGTGAGGGAGAGAGAGGCAGTTTTTTTTATGTTGTTGGAAATGCTGCTTGCTTTATATATTTTCTTCACATATTGGGAAAACTAACCTTTACAAATTATGCAAAAGTATGTGTAATCACCACTGAGAAAACATAAGTTAGACGCATTCTACAAGGTAATTGTTGTCAAATAGAAAGTTGCCTAATAGTGCAACTTAAATTGCATAGTATGTTCATGCAATTGCATTACTGTGACAGACAACTAAATGTTGTGCCGAGGCTGGAATGTGATGTGATATCACCACAAGTGACATTGATGAGATAATTTTGTTAATGAATGTTGTTTGCAAAGCACCAAGGCCAAGGTTGTTAGGCACAACCAAGGTTGAAAAACAAAGGACAAAGGCCATGCTAAATCATGCAGTGGTGAGTTGTCTACAGAGATGAAAAGATTGGGAAGATGAGTAACACGTGGACTTGAGAGACTGGAAATGAATGAAATGAGATGGCGTGATAAATTGTGTTTTGAACACAGTGAGAGAAAAAATCATTTCAATATTCCTTTATTTCAAATATTCTATTTGGAGTTTTTGGTCCAGATCGACATTCTATCTCTCTAAGGAAGCCATCAAGGAGAAGTGAGGGAGGGGTACTGACAGGAAAGGAGAGTTCCTGGGAAGCTATGAAAAGTATCTGTCTGAAATGAGGGAATAATGAAGAAAAAATACCGCCACAAATTGAAAGGGTGAGGGTTGAAGGTACCTCATAAATAATGGAGGAAGGTGGAAAATGCCAACACAAAGTGATGCTGTGGAGAAAAAGAATAACAAACATTTACTACAAAGTGGGCAAATTGTGAAGTCACCCAGCATGAACTGGGGTAGGTGTTTTCTACTCAACCTGTTCAGAGATGCTATTATACATTTTTGGGGCAGAGGGGCTTGAACCGACACCTCCTTGCTCAGAGGGAGGAGGACATGTCAACTGTGCCAAAAGAACCTTTTGAATTGGTAAGCTGTGACTGTGATTACAAACTGAAGACAAGGTGAAAGATGAATGCCAACTTTGAAGTGAAGGAAGGGAAAGCTGGATGCAAAAGCATTTGATTTTAAATTCAGAAGATAAAGATTGTTGATGTGGTGAGATGGTCATTTTGTAAACAGACTTAACAATTTAATAGTCAAAACTAGTAATAGAGATTGTCGGTGCTTATTTACATCAGCCCTCAGTTTCTCTGTAAGGAATTGAGAAAACTTTTGCAATGTTTTCATCAGTTTGCAAATTGAATATTGAATGCAACTTAGCATGAATTAGGGAAAATGTATGCTCCACTCCACTCTTACTGCATTTACTTGTCATGGACCTATCCCCAAAGCCTATTATAAACTATTTTTTGCAACTATTATTTTTGCTTGTTTTCTATATAAGATGCTTGTCCCAGTTGCTGTTCATACCTGACACTGCTGCTTTGCTTTGGGACATGAGAACACATACAAGTAAGAACTCTTGCTCTCATGATAACTTGTCTCATAGTCCCAGAACAAAGCAGCAAAAAATCTGTGGCAATCCCAATTAAGGTTAACATAAAAAAAAAAGAGAAACATGAAATCATATAACGCCTTACACAAACATGTTCCAAAGTAATTTGCAGCCAACTAACTTGTTAAAACTTGACTCCCTAGTTCCAAACCTGGTCTGCTCTGGATATCGCCAATGCAGTATGCTTTCTAGGCCTTAATGTAGCACAAGGGAAATGAAGCAGCATTGTCATGGAACCAAAGGCAGCAGAAAACACCATAGAAATTTACACCAAAATGTAAGTGCAAAGATACTTGTATAGTTTTTTTAAAAATTATTCATTCATGGGATATGGGCATCGCTGGCTGGCCAGCATTTATTACCCATCTCTAGTTGCCCTTGAGAAGGTATGATGAGCTAGAGTCGACCTGCTGTGTGTTGATCCACAATACAATTAGGGAAGGAATTCCAGGATTTTGACTCAGGGACAGTGAAAGTATGGTGATTTGTTTCCAAATCAGGATAGTGAGTGGCTTGGAGGCAAACTCGAAGGCGGTGGTGTTTCCACGTGTTTGTTACTCTTAACTTTTTTACATGGAAGAGGTCACAGGTTTGTAAGGTGCTGAGTACTTTGATGAATTTCTGCAGTGCATCTTGTAGATATGCACAATGCTGCTACTGAGTGTCAGTGGTGGAGGGAGTGGATGCTTGTGGATGTGGTGCTAATCAAGTGGGCTGCTTTGTCTTGAATAGTATTAAGCTTCTTGAGTGTCATTGAAGCTGCACTCATTCATGCAAATGGAAAGTATTCCATCACAGTCCTGACTTGTGCCTCGTAGATATGAGGAGAAAGTGAGGACTGCAGATGCTGGAGATCAGAGCTGAAAATGTGTTGCTGGAAAAGTGCAGCAGGTCAGGCAGCATCCAAGGAACAGGAGAATCGACGTTTCGGGCATAAGCCCTTCCTGAAGAAGGGCTTATGCCAGAAACGTCGATCCTCGTAGATATGGACAGGCTTTGAGATACCAGGATGTGAGTTACTCACTGCAGTATTCCTCGCCTCTGACTTGCTCTTGTAGCCACTGTGTTTGTGTGGTAGGTTCAGATGAGTTTCTGGTTAATGATAACCCCCAGGATTTTGATAGTAGGGAATTCAGTGATGATAACACCATTGAGTGTCACAGAGTAGTGGTTAAATTGTCTCTTGTTGGTGGTGGTCATTGCCTGGCAATTGTGTGGAGAGAATATTATTTGCCACTTGTCAGCCTAAGTGGCACGGTGGCTCAGTGGTTAGCACTGCTTCCGCACAGTGCCGGGGACCTGGGGTTCGATTCCAGCCTCGAGTGACTCTCTGTGTGGAGTTTGCACATTCTCCCTGTGTCTGTGTGGGTTTCCTCCGGTTGATGCGGTTTCCTCCCACAATCCAAAGATGTGCAGGTCAGGTGAATTGCCCATACTAAATTGCCCATAGTGTTAGGAGATCTGATTGAGACATATAAGATTATTAAAGGATTGGACACTCTGGAGGCAGGAAACATGTTTCCTCCGATGGGTGAGTGCCGAACCAGAGGACACAGCTTAAAAATATGAGGTAGACCATTTAGGACAGAGATGAGGAGAAACTTCTTCACCCAGAGAGTGGTGGCTGTGTGGAATGCTCTGCCCCAGAGGGCAGTGGAGGCCCAGTCTCTGATTCATTTAAGAGTTGGATAGACCTCTCAAGGATAGTGGAATCAAGGGTTATGGAGATAAGGCAGGAACAGGATACTGATTAAGGATGATCAGCCATGATCATATTGAATGGTGGTGCAGTCTCGAAGGGCAGAATGGCCTATTCCTGCACCCAATACCTACCTCGACACTGTCCTATCCCCCCTAGTCCAGGAACTCCCTTCATACGTTCGAGACACCACCCACGCCCTCCACCTCCTTCAAGACTTCCGTTTCCTCGGCCCCCAACGCCTCATCTTCACCATGGATATCCAATCCCTCTACACCTCCATCCGCCATGACCAGGGTCTGAAAGCCCTCCGGTTTTTCCTCTCCAGACGTCCCCAACAGTGCCCTTCCACCGACACTCTCATTCGTTTGGCCGAACTGGTCCTCACCCTTAACAATTTCTCCTTTGAATCCTCCCACTCCCTCCAGACCAAAGGGGTAGCCATGGGCACACGCATGTGCCCCAGCTATGCCTGTCTCTTTGTTGGCTACATAGAGCAGTTGATCTTCCGTAATTACACCAGCACCACTCCCCACCTCTTCCTCCACTACATTGATGACTGCATTGGTGCCACCTCGTGCTCCCGCCAGGAGGTTGAGCAATTCATCAGCTTCACCAACACATTCCACCCTGACCATCTCTGACACCTCCCTCCCCTTCCTGGACCTCTCCATCTCCATTAATGACGACCAACTTGACACCGACATTTTTTACAAACTCACCGACTCCCACA
>NC_057710.1:44426780-44467493 GCF_004010195.1 Chiloscyllium plagiosum | reverse complement strand
CATTGTACTCTATGCTACTTTCTCCCCACCCTCACCCTCCTCTAGCTTATCTCTCCACGCTCCAGGCTCACTGCCTTTATTCCTGATGAAGGGCTTTTGCCCGAAATGTCGATTTCGAAGCTCCTTGGATGCCAACTGAACTGCTGTGCTCTTCCAGCACCACTAATCCAGAATCTGGTCTCCAGCATCTGCAGTCATTGTTTTTACCCCATTGTCTATTGTCTATTGTCTAAGTCTGGATATTGTCCAGATCTTGTTGCATTTGAACAAAGATTGCTTTAGTATCTTAGAAGTCTTGAATGTTGCTGAACATTGTGCAATCATCGGTTAACATCCCCACTTCTGACCTTATGATGATAGTATTTTCTAACTTTTTTGTAAATATTTGATGTTATGTTTATTTATTAACTATAAATGCATTGATTCATTTTATGTCTTGTAAGGATTTAATGTTACTGTCATTTAATCACTTATTTTAATATTCAGCACTATTTCATGGTTTCTAGTGGTTATGTGTGGGTGAGTGAGGGTAAGGTGGCAGGTGGGAAATAGGCAGGTGGATAGGTTTGTAGGTGAGTAAGGTGGCAGATTAGTAGATGGCACATGTACAGGAGGGCAAGTGGGTAGCTTGGCAAATAAGAAGGGAACAAGTAAGTAAGGTGCAAAGCTGGTTGGATGACAGGTAGTCATAAGAAGATAGGACGACAAAATAGTAATGCACAGGATTGCATGTGATTAGGATGGTTGATGTGGAGGGAGGTAAAGTACGTGTAGTTGTAGGATAATGTGCATTTTGGCAGCATGATTTGGCTATAACATTGCTGACGAATTAGGCAATGGTATTTTCTAGAACATTAATCTCCATTGGCAATAGCGTGATTGCAGCAGAGATCATTTTGTATGCTTTGTTCTGCGCATGTGCCAATGTGCGTGCTGAAATCTCCATGCCATTCTGCACATGCGCCAGTGTTAGCACGCCAAAGTCTCCATGCTGTTGTGCACATGCGCTGATGTGCGTGCCGAAATCTCCATGTTCTTCTGCAAATGCGCTGATGAGCACGCCAAAATCTCTGTGCCATTCTGCACATGCATGCACAACATTGGTGCCGTTTTCATTATGTTCTGTGCATATGCAATGTCAGCTGCTGACAGAGCAGCTTTCCGTGAGAGGTACTGTACAGCCAGCAGCTTTCTTACACTTTTTAAATGTACTGTGTCAAATTTACTTTTGTTTCATTAATGAATATGATTTCAAACTTTATTCAGGCTGTGCTATACTTTGTGTTAGACTTTTGGGTGATGTTTGAGTGATTGTGAGTGATATTTTTCGCTAGTCTGCCCCAACCCCATTTTCCCATAGGCCCCATTATTACTATTTAGCGATTTTCTATTAAGCGAGGTATTGCTGGAACTCAAGTACGACATTATAGGAGAACCACCTGGAATTGATATGTGGAAGGTATGTGGGCTTTTGATGTGATTCTACAATTGGGCAACCTTGCTAAACAACCCTGAGACTGCCAATAGCTAAACTAACAACCATACCAGGATAATCAGTCAAGGTCATAAAGTGGCTCATTTGTGTTTGTTAGAACTGGCATACAATCATACACAGGGACTGATACTCTACAAACATAAGCAATGTGTTCAAGCCTCACTACTTTCTCAAATTATCTGGGAGCTTGGGGAATCTTAATTCCCTGTCAATTTCGCCATGGCAACTCTTCGAACAGTCAGAGTGGCTTGCTCACCAAACATTTCTCCAGCAATATAAAATTCTTTTGGTCCTTTGAAATTTGTCATTTCTGCATTTTATAGAATCATAGAATTTTATAGTACACAAGGGGGCTATTCGATCCATCATGTCAGTACCAGCGCCTGAAAGAGCTGTCCAGATCAGTGCAAGATGGAAAGCTTTGACAAACATGTCTCTCTTTTCAGCAATATTCAAGTTCTATACAACTAAGTGACTTCAAACAGAGTTCACAAATTTATTGCTATGCAGACATCTCATAAAGTTATGGAGTCTTAGAGAAGTATAGCACGGAAACAGACCCTTTGGTCCAACTCATCCATGTCAACCAGATATCCGAAATAAATCTATTCCCATTTGCTTGCATTTGCTCCATATCCCTCTAAACCCTTCTTATTCATATTCCCATCCAGATGCCCTTTAAATGTTGTAATTGTACTAGCCTCGATCACTTCCTCTGGCAGCTCATTCCACACGCATACCACCCTCTGTATGACAAAGTTGCCCTTAGATCTCTTTTAAATCTCCCCCCCCCCTCACCTTAGACCTAGGGCCTCTAGTGTTGGACTCCCCCTCCTCTCTATTTACCCTATTCAGCCCCTCTTGATTTTATAACCGCTATAAGGTCACCTCTCAGTCTCTGACACTCCAGAGGAAAAAGTCCCAGCCTATCCAGCCTCTCCCTATAGCTCAAACCCTCCAAACCTGGCAACATCCTTGTAAATCTTTTCTGAAGCCTTTCAAGTTTCACAACATCCTTCCTGTAGGAGGGAGACCAGAATTACACACAATATTCCAAAAGTGGCTTCACCAACGTCCTGTACAGCTGCAACATGACCTCTCAACTCTTATATGCAATACACTCACCAGTAAAGGCAAGCATACCAAGTACCTTCTTCACCATCCTGTCTACCTGCGACTCCACTTTCAAGGAACTACCAATATTCCGTTCATGCATCATTCCTGGAAATACTGGCTCGTGTTACAAGATCCTGTTGAAATATCTTCATTTCAGCATTCTGAAACCTGTGACCACATCCTTCCATGACATTGTCTCTCAATCTCCCCCTCTCAGTTTATATCCCAAACCCCTCCCATTTGTTGGTATTTAAACTGACTCCGTTTCCCCCCCAGCACATCTTGTCACTTCCAGCATGGGCTGCAAGTTCCCTTGCGCTAGGCAGCAGGCTAACACAGTGTTACTGAGCAATGCATTTCTTTGGTGGACACAGCTCTACATGATGGGAGGATAACTGCTCCAGGCTTACAGATCAATTCACTGTCATGTGCAGGAAGGGCTTTTGCCCGAAACGCGATTGTGAAGCTCCTTGGATGCTGCCTGAACTGCTGTGCTCTTCCAGCACCACTAATCCAGAATCTGGTTTCCAGCATCTGCAGTCATTGTTTTTACCTAGATATTTAGTCAGGGTTTATAGATCAATGCACTGGAGTGGCCTGCACAGTTTTCCGTTCTAGACAGATTGCCAGTTTGTATTGAGCAGTACACTAGCTTGGTCTGCACATTGCTCCATTCTGAACAGATATCTCATCTGGGTTAATGGTGACTGGATTAGTTCTGTGAGGTGGAACAAATACCTGACATAACTAACCACTTTACCTGATCTGGCAATGCCTTTATATTATGATCGCATTCTTTTGACTGGACCATCCAAACTCTCAGTCCTCCACCTAGTCCCATTCCTCTGACAACCGCCATATTCCTGAAGCTTGTTGTCCATTGTGAAATCCTTCCATATCCTCCAGTCTAATCCATATGTCCTTCTGTATCTTACCCTGGCCTTTGGTGTTCGTTAGGGAGAATGTGAGGACTGCAGATGCTGAAGATCGGAGTCGAGAGTGTGGTGCTGGAAAAGCACAGCAGGTCAGGCAGCATTCAAGGAGTAGGAGAATCGACGTTTCGGGCATAAATCCTTTAATAGGAATGAACTCTGATGAAGATCCTATGCCCGAAACGTCGATTCTTCGCTCCTCACATGCTGCCTGACCTGCTGTGCTTTTCCAGCACCACACTCTTGACTTTGGTGTTCGTCATTCTGAATTATGGCGTTCCATCATTATGAAGCTCAGAAACAATGTAAAAAAATGTGCACTCTTGTTCACTTCCTGGTGTGCCACATGTGGTGCTCCATGGATAGCTGGTTTAAGCAGCTTGACTCACTGCTTTGAAACTTGGTCTGTGCCTGTCCACTGAATGCCTGTGTTAGTCTGTCTCAGCTGATCATGAGGTCAGTAACACGAGTAAGCCTCTCGGGTATTATTCAAAAGGTCCAGGCATCTCACTTGTAGCTGAGCAGCTTCTGACTGACTCCTGTTTTTGAAAAGTTAGTGGAGGTGCTGAGGATGGTTTACTGGAGGTTGTGCTGTGAGCTGCTTCAGACATTCAGGGAGACCTGAGGATTTGGAGACCCAACTCTAGATGGAGCTTGGGGACTTTGGCTACAACATCTCAGTCTGCAACATGAACAACAATTGGAGTAGATGCTGCAGAGAAGGGAAGCTCTGAAACCATGGAGTGAGTTTGTGTGGTAGGATGGGTGAGAGGGAGAAATCT
Organism: Chiloscyllium plagiosum; assembly: GCF_004010195.1. Classification (NCBI taxonomy): domain Eukaryota; kingdom Metazoa; phylum Chordata; class Chondrichthyes; order Orectolobiformes; family Hemiscylliidae; genus Chiloscyllium; species Chiloscyllium plagiosum. Next base: position 44,463,168 of record NC_057710.1, on the reverse strand, counting down.
GCCATATCTGTAACAGGTATTCCAAGAATCCGGTCAACTTGAACCTGTCAATGTTTCACGAAAATGGAAGGCAGTAAATCTGACACATGGAGAGAGATTGCAGGACCGAGTGGCACAGTGTATACTGGAGGGCCTACACCAACCCTGCCCAGACATCAGGGTTATTCAAGAACACCTTCTCAAGCTACATGTAACCCAGGAGAGAGTGTGAGGGGACCCTGATTGAACAAGGAGCTAGTCACTGAACGCTGTCACCTTCTTCAACACGATCTGCAGCTTCATACTGGGGGACGACAGTGCTGCTAGTGGTTGTTAGGATCACAGGTTCATTCAGCTTCAAGGATCCGGAACTTTCCCGGCAGGAGCGGGTGACATATCCATCATCTCCAAGTATGTCGACATCAATAGCACCGTTCGGTGACGGAGGACATTTATGGTGGACGTGGTGAATACAATGTTTTTTTTCCTCAACAGGGAACTGCTGGGTCTATCCTTGTTTTCCTAATAGAGCAGGATTCCCAATGGAGTACATAGCTCTGCACAGTCCCCATATCAATGAGGAGAAGTAGAGGAACTAAAGGAATTCGCACTCCATTAATGGTGGAGTATGACCATCATTTTGGTGAATGCTCATTGTCTTGAAAGCAGCCACAGTCTCTTCATTCAGCCGTCAGTCATTCTCATCATCTTCTGGTCTCCATGTGGAAAGGATGGCGTCTTGGGTAAAGACCGCTCCCTTGATAGTAATTCAGTACACCCTCTCCTTCACCACTTCTCACCACCAACCAAGTACATCAAAATATCCTGTGTGAGCTGAAAGCAATGGAATCACTGAGAATATCAGAGCGCAGACTATCAGAGAGATGGTGCAACACTTCCTCTGTCTAAACGGCACGGTGGCACAGTGGTTAGCACTGCTGCCTCACAGCGCCGGAGACCCGGGTTCAATTCCCGCCTCAGGCGACTGACTGTGTGGAGTTTGCACGTCCTCCCCGTGTCTGCGTGGGTTTTCTCCGGGTGCTCCGGTTTCCTCCCACAGTCCAAAGATGTGCAGGTCAGGTAAATTGGCCATGCTAAATTGTCCATCATGTTAGGTAAGTGGTAAATGTAGGGGTATGGGTGGTTTGCGCTTCGGCGGGTCGGTGTGGACTTGTTGGGCCGAAGGGCCTGTTTCCACACTGTAAAGTAATCTAATCTAAAAAACCCTCCGCGACACACTGCACCACCAAGTCCCACAATCTCTCTCCATTTCAGTAACACACTGCTTCGCATTCTTCCTGAAAACAAAAACTGCCAAATTATTATCCATTGATCTAATCTGTTTATATCCATTTGCAGTCTCTCCACCTTCTCTTGATAATTTAACTTCCTGTCACCACCAAACTGAGTAACAATATCTCTGTTGCACTCCTCTAAATCATTGATGTAGATTGTAAAGAGCTGAGGACCCAGTACTGCGCACTGTGTGGTTCCACTGGTTGCATTCTGTCAAACTGATCAAGACTGATTTATCCCAAATATCTGCTTCATGTTTGGTCACCAGTCCTCCCCTATTCCTGTGTCTGTGCACTTACAAACTGATATTCTACAATTTTTTTAAACTTATCCCTCAAAGAAATCCATATTTGTATTCATGGAAACTATTTCTTACAAAAGACAGAATTGCCTCAAATCACTCAATTAAAAATCCATTTGTTTCTGTAATGGCAAATGATCCATTGTACCAAATAGTCATTCAAATAGCAAGAACAAATACTTCCTCCATAATGTCAGGAATAATATTTGAAACCATTTGTATTTTCCAGGTTCGGTTTCGAAAACTTGGGACACAGAAATAGTTGAAGTCTTTGCAGGATTTGGAAGATGCAGTTACTGCAACTGATGTACAAACATTGTGGCATAGAGAAAAACAGTGATTTTTTTTTCTTTAAATATCAGCGTGGCAGGCCAGGAAAATAGGAATGTATTCAGATTAGCTTTAAACCAGCCTTAGATTGTTTGGCATGTGAGCAATACTGGAAAGACATGACCATAAATACAACTCAGCACTTAAAAATGGAACTATATTTAGAAATCCTCGCTTCATCCATGAGAGATTTGTTTGCAACTTAAACTCTCACAGCAAGTAAGAAAATAAGATCATAAATATAGCCCATAACTTTAAAAAATAAACAAAGGAATAATGCATTTTAAAATAAAACTTTCCAAATAGAAGCTTCTAACAATCACATTTACATTGAAATATGGATTGCTGTTTTGGTCATGCTGACCAAAACCAGAGAATAGCTATTCTTACTGGGTGATCCATCATGAGTTAATTGCAGAATCATTTTACTTTCCACTCCATCTTTAACCCAAAGTCTCTTCCATTTTGATGTCACTTTTCACAGATTGTATAGTTTAGGAAATGTTCAGTTTAATCCATGAGAAAATTATAGCTGTGCATCGCGTCCCTATAAAAATAAGTAAGCCAACTGATTCAGTACAGTAGTGGAAATCTGGGGCATGAATTCTGAGTAAAATGTGTGTTCCTTAGACATCAAGTCAATGTGGAACAAGCTGCCAACCACCAAAGAGGGGGAAATAAATTATGCAATTCTAGCGAGTGCTAGAAGTCAACAGATGGAAAGGCAAGAAGAGGATTGAAAGTTGATAATTGAGAGATAAGAAACTGAGAAGGCTGACTGGAGGCTGGGTTTCCTGAGAAAGGAGACAGAGGAAGTGGTTGGGATGTTGGGGCTTGAGATGCAAGAAGTCAGAGAGGGGATTTGAAGTTAGGAATTGGGATAGCTTGAAGGTGAAGATTGGAAGCTGGAGGGCAGGAGGTAGGTAGACAAGGAGGAGCTTTTAAAACTGGGAATTGGGAGACAGGAACCCAAGCAAAGGGATCAAATGTCAGATCGGTTAGAGGGGTGGGGAGAGGGTAAGGCACATTGCCAATTCCAGCAGGAGGAAAAAAAAAACTGTTATGCTGCAAATTATAAATTTCCAGCATGTGTTGTATGGGCCAGAAGCTTTGACTGTGCCCACAAGATGGATATCACTCAGGAGGGCTGGAGTCATATTCAGGTACTCTAAACTTTCCATTAGCCTGTCTCAGCTATATTCTGTTCACTATATGTATTTGCATACACACTGTATACTTTGAATTCAACCTGTTCAGGTTATGACACATCTCTAGGGCAAGTGGGATACGGACCAAGGTATCCTGACTCAAAGGCACAACATTACCACTATGCTACAACAGTCCTTTATTTATTGACTGCACACTGAGCAAGATTATAAATCTCAAGCTTATAAGATTGTTATGATCTGGGAGGAATGAAGGGAGTCCTTTTAAGTTCTGCCTGGACACAGCGATGTGTAAGGGAAATCAAGTTTTATAAACAGTTACACTTTAATTATAGATTTAATTCCACTTTAATCTGTTTAATTCCAAAGTACAATGGAATTGTGCTCTTGAGGAAAGCTACTTATTATTTTTACCTTGGTACAAGGCCTATGTGATTCACATTGCCATAGAAATAGGCTTTAAGAAGGGAAGAGTCCACAACAAGCCATTGTATTACAGAACAACCTTGGTTATCCAAACATCAATTATCCAAATTTTGGATTATCCAAACAAGATTTCAAGATCCCGTAAATTGGAATGAACTCTGTATAAAAACACACATTATGAGAGAGACGCTTACCCACAACCACACACAGGACATCCACCGGGACGAAACAAATTGTTTTTTTGAGCATCCTGACGGAAAGGGAGTAGAAACAAACTACAGTGTATTTAAGATCGCGTATTAACAAGAACAACAACAACACACAATCTGAATTTCCAGTTCTTCTGGAATCTTAAGTACCTGTCCCGATCTGCAGTATCACATCGACTAATGTTGGATTGTTTTGTCCCCCTGGTTGCTTGTGATCTCCTCTTCTTCTTCCTCCTCTCTCACTCTGCTGGTCACTTTCATCAGGAGGATAGGTCCAGGGCTGAAATTTGCTTGTTGCAAATGAAAACGAGTTGCTATATCCTTGCTAGCAGAACCCACTCGCTTTGCCCGCTACCTCTCCACACACACACCTACATGAATGAGTTAATGAACCTTTAGTTTGCTCTTGTCCCAATCCAAAATGTTGAGGGGGTGAAAGACATCTGATGTCGGCCGCTGTTCAGGAGTTGGCATGAACACAATATGCTCCTACGTGGACAGAAAGTTCAGTTTGAATGTTCAGTATGGCTTCCTTTGTTTACAATCAGATCAGTTATCAGAACAATCAGTTATCCAAACAAAATACTCCCTGCCCATCTCGTTCAGATAATTGAGGTTGTGTTATATTGGGTTACAGATTCCCTAACCTATCACTGAAACTCTCATATCCAAGTCAATCTGCAATAATCTGAGAGCGAGATTAAGAAAACAGAGAATAGAAGCTGCTGGTCCTGCATCTGAAACAGAGACAGTGCAGTGAGGCTGATACATGTCAAATGCCAAAGTTTATGAACATGAGGTGTGTCGGCTTGCTGTCCATGGAATCTGCCAGGTATCTAAGTTGGAGGTCCAGAGGAGCAAACAGCATGCTGGAGTCATGAAGCAACCCCTCTGACTTTCATGCCTGAAGGTTTTGGCAACCATTCACTAATCGAACAATGGGAGAGTGCATATGAATTAAGCAAGATTAAGGTGGATAAATCCCCAGGACCTGATCAGGTGTACCCGAGAACTCTGTGGGAAGCTAGAGAAGTTATTGCTGGGCCTCTTGCTGAGATATTTGTATCATTGATAGTCACAGGTGTGGTACCAGAAGACTGGAAGTTGGCAAACGTGGTGCCACTGTTTAAGAAGGGAGGTAAAGATAAGCAGGGAACTATAGACCGGTGAGCCTGACCTCAGTGGTGGGCAAGTTGTTGGAGGGAATCCTGAGGGACAGGACGTACATGTATTTGGAAAGGCAAGGACTGATTAGAGATAGTCAATATGGCTTTGTGCGTGGGAAATCATGTCTCACAAACTTGATTGAGTTTTTTGAACAAAAAAGATTGATGAGGGCAGAGCAGTAGAGATGATCTATATAGACTTCAGTAAGGCATTCGACAAGGTTCCCCATGGGAGACTGATTAGCAAGGTTAGATCTCATGGAATACAGGGAGAACTAGCCATTTGGATACAGAACTGGCTCAAAGGTAGAAGACAGAGGGGGTGGTGGAGGGTTGCTTTTCAGACTGGAGGCCTGTTGATGAAGGTGTTTGGTATGCTTTCCTTTATTGGTCAGAGTATTGAGTACAAGAGTTGGGAGGTCATGTTGCAGCTGTTCAGGACATTTGTTGGGCCACTCCACTGTTGGAGTATTATGTGCAATTCTGGTCTTCCTATTGGAAAGATGTTGTGAAACTTGAAAGAGCTCAGAAAAGATTTACAAGGATGTTGCCAGGGTTGGAGGATTGGAGATATAGGGAGAGGCTGAACAGGCTGGGCCTGTTTTCCCTGGAGTGTCAGAGGCCAAGGGGTGACCTTATAGAGGTTTATAAAATTATGAGGGGCATGGATAGGATAAAAAGACAAAGTCTTTTCCCTGGGGTCGGGGAGTCCAGAACAAGAGGGTATAGGTTTAGGGTGAGAGGGGTAAGATATAAAAGAGACCTAAGGGGCAAATTTTTCACGCAGAGGGTGGTACGTGTATGGAATGAGCTGCCAGAGGATGTGGTGGAGGCTGGTACAATGCAACATTTAAGAGGCATTTGGATGGGTATATGAATAGGAAGGGTTTGGAAGGATATGGGCCGGGTACTGTCAGATGGGACTAGATTGGGTTGGGATATCTGGTTGGTATGGACAGGTTGGACCAAGGGGTCTGTTTCCATGCTCTACATCTCTATGATTCTTTGACTCTATAAGTAATATTAAGGGTGATAATAAATGATAATCCATGCAAATAAGTCTCTGACCATTCAATAGAGAGAGTTTCAACATAGTCAAACAGTCATTGAGTCATAGAGACGTACAGCACGAGAACAGACTCTTCGTCCAACTCGTCCATGCCAACCTGATGGAACTAGTCCCATTTGCCTGCATTTTGCCCATATTCCTCTGAATCTTTCCTATTCTTGTACCTGTCCAAATGTCTTTTAAATGGAGTAACTGTACCTGCCTCTATCACTTCCCTTGGCAGTTCATTCCATAAACACACCACCTTCAGCATGAAAAAGTTGCCCCTCAGGTTGCTTTTAAATGTTTCCCCTCTCACCTTAAACCTATGCCATCTAGTTTGAAATTGCCTACCCTGGGGAAAAGACCTTGGCTATTCATCTTATCTATCCTTCTCATGATTTTATAAACCTCTATAAGGTCGCCCCTCAACCTCCTACGCTCTGTGGGAAAAAAGTGCCAGCCTATCCAGCCTGTCCTTCTAACTCAAACCCCCCAGTCCCAGTAACATCTTTGTAAATCTTTTCTGTACTCTCTCCAATTAATAATAGCCTTTCTATAACAGGACCACCAGAACTGTACACAGTACTCCAAAAGCTGCCTCTCCAAAGTCCTGTACAACCTCAACATGATCCCTTAACTCCTATAATCAATGGTCTGACCAATGAAGGCAGCATGCCAAATGACTTCTTCAACATCCTATCTCCCTGAGAAAATGGAACTTTATGGTCTTGATAATGAGCAGGGCCTCGTTGAACACCTCACTCATTTTTTTCCAAATTTCTCACCATAGCCCATACTGTTCAGGGGCTGACAAGATTCCAAGCATTTGATCAACTGCCTTAAATCCATTACATGGTGCAGTGTAATATTTTTATAACTCCCCTTGTGAAATGCCTCCACTTATTTCATTATATTAAAGGTGCTGAATAACTAGAAGTTCTTTTTGTTCAACTTTTAAACACATATGGGATAAGAAAGACATTGGGCAAGCTTTTTAGCATAGGCCATGTCTTTGGTGTGGTATTCAGTGATTGGACATAAGATATTGCCACAGGAAGCACCTGGCAGGTGGAGGAGGCAGCTCTGGAACATTAGCAACATTACTGACAATGGTGGCCATGATAAAGCAGCAAGAACAACATGAGGATATCTGTATTTTCAATGCCTTTGGAAGAGAGAGCATGATACTCTCCATTGTTGAAGCTGCCAGGGCTTATAAAACAGAAGGGAAACATCTTTCGAGGAAGTGTTAGGGCTGAGTCTGTTTGATTTTTCACAATGTGAGCAGGTTGATTTATAACACACCCAACAAAATCCTGTGTCGAACTGAAATATTGAGAGAGAAAAGAAAGCATGTTAAAATTCAGCACAAACTATGAATTGTATCCCCAGATTTTTATGGGAATGTCAAAGTACCAATTACCTGCCACACAATCTATGGTTGTTGCAGTTGTTATTTGAAGGCCTGATACAATGTGAGCAGGTTGATTTATAACACACCCAACAAAATCCTGTGTCGAACTGAAATATTGAGAGAGAAAAGAAAGCATGTTAAAATTCAGCACAAACTATAAATTGTATCCCCAGATTTTTATGGGAATGTCAAAGTACCAATTACCTGCCACACAATCTATGGTTACTGTCTCAAGATATGATTGTTCAAATCATTTCCCTGTTGCAGTTGTTATTTGAAGGCCTGATGTGCAAATGGAATAGCCCTTCACCTTATTAAAAGTGGTGTAGGAGACACAAAATTAAAATTCCCACACCTAAACCCAGCCTTCATAATTTTCATGGATTCATGCATATCTATGATTCCTAGCTACCTTTGATTCCCATCAGTGCAATATCCTAAACACAACTTGTGCACTTTGGATCTCATAGGAGAGGAGGTAAACTTACTTGCTTTCTTTGACAAGGTAGTGTACATTTTTGGAGATTGTTCCAGGACACATTTAGGATAATCAGGCATCCTTTGGGAGAGACAAGTTGCCTTTTGGGGTAGGTAAAAGTAAACATGATTATCCACTAAAAATGAGTAAATTCATTACAGTTGTTAGCCTGAGTGGAGTTGTCAAGAGAGCTGTCAAAGGAAGCTGTTGCACTTTCAAGGCATTTAATCTTCCTCCCTTTAAATGTTTATAAACAGTGTTTTAATACAGCTGTATTAAAATATCCAGTGCTTGATATTTTGCTCCAAGCCTGAGGCTTGATTACAAGATCAGTGCTGTATTGCTGATTTCTCAACATTTTATTATCATAGCGGGTGCTTGTGAATTTACAGTTTAGTTGACAGTTCCATGTGGCTTATAAATTCATTGAATAGAAATGCTTGTTTTTACAAGGGAATAAGACCATAAGACAGCAGAAGACCAATAAGCCCAACAAGTCTGTTCTATCATTCAATGACATCATAGCTGATCCGATGACCCTTAACACCACTTTCCTGCCTATCCCTTATAACCTTTGATTCCTTAATAATTACAAATTGATCTATCTCAGTTTTAGAACATAGAACACGGAACAATACAGCACAGAACAGGCCCTTCAGCCCTCGATGTTGCGCGGACCTGTGGACTTTTCTCAGCTCGTTCCCCTACACTATCCCAAAATCATCCATGAGCTTATCTAAGAATTGTTTAAATCTCCCTAATGTTGCTGAGTTGACTACATTAGCAGGTAGGGCATTCCATGCCCTTACCACTCTCTGTGTAAAGAAGTTGTCTCTGACATCAGTCTTAAATCTATCACCCCTCAATTTGTAGTTATGCCCTCTCGTATAAGCTGACGTCAGAAAAACTCTTTCTCTGTCTACCCTATCTAATCCGCTGATCATCTTGTATGTCTCTATCAAACTCCCCCTTAGCCTTCTTCTTTCCAATGAGAAAAGACCCAAGTCTCTCAGCCTTTCCTCATAAGACCTTTCCTCCAGACCAGGCAACATCCTGGTAAATCTCCTCTGCATCTTTTTCAATGCTTCCACATCCTTTTTGTAATGGAGCGACCAGAACTGTACACAATATTCCAAGTGTGGCTGCACCAGCATTCTGTATAGTTGCAGCATGATATTGCGGTTCCGGAATTCAATCCCTCTACCAATGAAACCTAACACACCGTATGCCTTCTTAACAGCACTATCCACCTGGGTGGCAACTTTCAGGAATCTATGCGCATGGACTCCAAGATCCCTCTGCACATCCACACTACCAAGAATCTTTCCATTGACTAAGTACTCTACCATTATGTTATTCTTCCCAAAGTGAATTACCTCACAGTTAGCTGCATTGAACTCCATTTGCCACCTCTCAGCACAATTCTGCATTTTATCCAAATCCCCCTGCAACCTGTAACATTCTTCCAAACTGTCCACTACTCCACCGACTTTAGTCATCTGCAAGTTTACTAATCCATCCACCTATGCCTGCGTCTAAGTCATTTATAAAAACGACAAACGGCAGTGGTCCCAAAACAGATCCTTGTGGAACACCACTAGTAACTGGACTCCAGGCTGAATATTTTTCATCAACCACCTCTCGCTGCCTTCTTTCAGAAAACCAGTTTCTAATCCAAACTGCTAAATCACCCTCAATCCCATGCCTCTGCATTTTCTCCATCAGCCTACCATGTGGAACCTTATCAAAGGCTTTACTGAAGTCCAAGTATATCACGTCAATTGCCCGACCCTCATCTACATGCTTGGTCACCTTCTCAAAAAACTCAATGAGGTTTGTGAGACATAACCTGCTCTTGATGAAACTATGTTGACTATCAGAAATCAAATTGTTGCTTGCTTGATGATGATAAATCTTATCTCTTATAATCCTTTCCAAAACCTTTCCTACAACAGAGGTACGGCTCACTGGTCTATAATTACCTGGGTCATCTCTGCTGCCCTTATTGAACAAAGCCACACCATTTGCAATCCTCCAGTCCTCAGGTACTAAACCTGTAGACAATGACGACTCAAATATCAAAGCCAAAGGCTCCGCCATCTCCTCCCTAGCTTCCCAGAGAATCCTCGAATAAATCCCATCCGGCCCAGGGGACTTGTCTACTCTCTCTCCTTCTAGAATTGATAACACCTGTGCATAACTAACCTCAATCCTTTCTAGTCTAATATCTCATGCCTCATTTTTCTCCTCTACTATATTCTCCTTTTCCTGATGAGAAATGTTCATTTAGCACCTCTCCAATCTCTACAGCGTCCACACTCAACTTCCCACTTCTGTCTTTGACTGGCCCTATTCCTACTCTAATTATCCTTTTATTCCTCACATACCTATAGAAAGCTTTAGGATTCTCCTTTATTCTATTTGCTAAAGACTGCTCGTGTCCTCTCTTTGCTCTTCTTAACTCTCTCTTTAAATCCTTCCTAGCTGATCTATAACTCTCCATTGCATCATCTGTACCATCTTGCCTCATCAACACATAAGCCTCTTTCTTCTTCTTAACAAGAGATGCAATTCTGTAGTAAACCACGGTTCCCTTACCTTATCACTTCCTCCCTGTCTGTCAGAGACATACCTATTAAGGACACGTAATATCTGTTCCTTAAACCAGCTCCACATTTCGATTGTCTGCATCCCCTGCATTTTGCTACCCCATTCTATGCATCCTAATTCTTGCCTAATCGCATTATAATTGCCCTTGCCCCATCAATAACTCTTGACCTGTGGCATGTACCTATCCCTTTCCATTGCTAAACTAAACGTAACTGAATTATGGCCACTCTCTCCAAAGTGCTCACCTACAACTAAATCAAGCATCTGGCCTGGTTCATTACCAAGCACGAGATCCAGTGTGGCCTCCCCTCTTGTCGGCCCTTCAACATCTGTGTCAGGAAACCCTCCTGTGCACATTGGACAAAAACTGATCCATCCGACGTACTACAGCTCTAACATTTCCAATCAATGTTGGGGAAATTAAAGTCCCCCATAATAACCACCCTGTTCCTTTCACTCCTACCTAGGATAATGTTGCTAATACTCTCTTCCACCTCCCTGGAACTCTGCGGAGGCCTATAAAAAGCTCCAAGCAGTGTGCTCTCTCCTGTCCCGTTTCTAACCTCAGCCCACACTACTTCAGTAGACAAGTCCTCATCAAAAGTTCTGTCAGTCACCGTTATACTATCTTTGACTAACAAGGCCATGCCTCTCCCTCTTTTACCGCCTTGCCTGTTTTGAATGAAAGATCTATATACTTATATTTATTGACCCAGCTTTGTCAGCCTTCTGTGGTGAGGATTTCCACAAAGTCACTACTTACCAAGGGATGAAATTCCTTATTTCAGAGTCTGAAATTTGCTGCATCTTACTCTGATACAATGCCCTGGTGTCCTGGACCCTTTGACAAGGGAAACAGCCTTCTTGCAACTACCCTGTCAAATCCCTTAAGGATCTTGTAGGTTTCAATAAGGTTGCCTCTTATTCTTCCAAATTCCATTGAGTACAAGCCCAACCTACCCAACCTCTCCTCATAAAACAGTCTCCCCATAAGTGAATCAGTCCAGTGAAACTTCTCCAGGCTGCCTGTAATGCCAGTATAATTTTCCTTAAATAACAGATCCAAACTGTCCACAATATTCCACCTGCCTTGTCTAGCTTTAGCAATACTTCCTTCCTGTTATATTCCATTCCCTTTGAAATGAAGGTCGGCATTCTATTTGCCTTCCCTAATACCCTCTGGACTTGGATGTTAGATTTTTGTGATTCATGGATGAGTCCTTTTTAATGAAATAATATTCAGCTTTTCTATTCTTCCTGCCAGAATGCATACTTTCACATTTTCCCACATTATATACCATCAAGCACATTTTGCTCACTCACTTAATCTGTGTATATCTCTTCACAGAAAATTAAGTTAAACATGAAAATGATGAATTCATTCTATCATCAATAGATCCTTAAGACTCTTACTGGCCTTCTGGGGAATTAGGGAGGGATAGTAAATGCTGGGCTAGCCAGTGACATTGCCATGAATATATGGGGTCTGACAGATGGTGGTTATTGGGTGAGTTGGTATGAAGGGTCTAAGGGCAAAGGATAATGGTGGGTGTTATGATTTAGTATGAAGACAATGAAGGGCCATGGTGGTGTTATAAGAACAGAGGTGACAAGGAGGAGATGAATGGCCACAGAGAATGAATGGAAGGCATGTGGTGGTGTGACGAGGGCAGGAGGACTGTGTAGGAATATGAGCAGTCTGAGGGATGACCATTTTGTTTTTATTCATTCTTCCCATATCTCAGTCATTGAGGCTGCCTTTCACCCAGTTCCTCTCTGCACCCATCAGCTTCCAAACTCTTTCCATAAAACCCAACATAGCCAGAATGAAACACAAATTTCTCAGGCACGTTATTGCTAGATATGCAAAAACCACAAAATATTCCAACCCTGTGCTCCTGACCTCTGTGAGAGTCAGGTTCAAGTCTTAAAATGGGCATGTCAGATCAATCAATAACTAAAGCTCATAATTGTGGATAATCCACACATAAGCAATTGTTCAGTTAGCAACAGTCTTGCCTCTGGATTGAGGGTTTTTAGGTTGAACCCACTCTCCAATGACATGAGCACAAAATCTCAGCTAATACTTCAGTGCACCACCAAGACAGTGCTGAATAATCATAAATATTATCTTTAGGATGGCATATCAAACTAACCTCTCATGTAAAGACAAAACACTGTCTAACACTATTCAAAAAGAAGAGTTCTCCCTGGAGCCTTGGTCAAATGTCACTTTAAACAGTCACTAAAATCAAGCAATTTGGTTGTTATCTCTGCAGTTTGGGGAATTTTTGTTGTGTGTAAATTGGTTGGTTTTGCTCCCTCTCTTAAAGGTAGGTGTCTTAACCAAGCATCCAACAAAAATATCACAATTGACCACAGTGCTGAAACTGAGTGGAAGGCTTTGAACAAAATCCAAGAAAAATAAATTATTTAAGTTCCCTAAATTGGTATATTTTTCTTGCCTTTGGCCAATATTTTGTTCTGTTTTGCCTGTTTTCTTTTATGTGAGTGCAACCAGAACAAATGGTGTTTACAAAACAGCTCTAAGTTCTTTCACAAGGTTACATGAATACATTTTACACACTTGCCCTTCCTGGCATTGGAAATATTAAGACTACTTTACAAAAACTGTTTACTGAATGGATTTGGCTGATATCCAAACAACATGCATGAAAAAGAACATGAAGTCCCTCTGGTTTGTGTTCACCAGCCTTGTGTTACTTATTTTTGCTATTTTATTTCCTGATTGTCTGACTAAATTCAACAATGATTGTAAACACTTCAGTATCTCATACAACACATTGGCACAACATAAACCAAATCGTCTTGTGCCAACCAAAGATCATTTTGAGGGACAAGTCTCCCCATCACCAGACACTTCATCCAACAGGCATCAAGTGGTCACCCCTCTGCAGCTAACTGGCTCCAGTAACTTTGAGCAGCACAGGGAATCAGTGGTGGAGGGTGTGGGGCATCAGACAAGAAGCCAAAGCTCAGTGAAACAGCAGCACAAATTATTTTTGTTGAACCAAGAGTCAATCTTTTAGGATGTTAAACATTTCAACTTTTCTCAACCTTCTTGAGTTCTAAGCAAAAGTTCTACGTCCAGACTATCAAATTAACTATAAACTGTCCATGCTGGAACCATTCTAATGAATCTCTTTCAAACCTCAAATATTCATTAAAAAGTTACTATTTGACCAACTTTTAGCTGGGATTGACATGTGAAACTTTGCAGAGCGTGCACGCGCTCTATCCGACATGCCCCAAAATGGCAATCAGATGCCCATGTATATCATGACGTAGACAGCATAGCACTAAGGACAAGCACTTGAGGGAGATGTAGGAAGGGGAGAGCCAGTTAGTTCTCTATTGTGCTCCTTATTACAGTAGGTATTTATTTCTACCTTCCCTGATTGTTCCGTTTACTGTGAACATCAATAATCCAAATGTTGTTTCAACAACAGGGCACACCCAATTGAGTTTTATTGAAGCAAAATACCACTTCATTGAAACAAGGAACAAAATACTGCAATAACAGTAATATATCATAAGCTTATCTGTACAATGCTTGTAATCGCAATTGACCTTGTTTCCCAGACTTGTCCAAGGACCAGACCAAAATAGATGATCAATCTTCTCCATCCTAACCTCTGGTTGATCAGCCAACTCCTGTTCCCGAGCTAGCTAGATATTGTCATGAAGCACACTCTCTTTTACCCGTTTCTTTGCATACAGCCTGTGTGTTCAATTCTTAACACTATCCAGTCTTCAGATATTGCTTAGTTGGCCATTAAACATATGTCACGTCTACCACATTTGATTGATCTTTAGCCATTAAGACATATGCCAGTTTTCTCAGGAAGGAGGTTCATCTCTTGAGTTTAACTAACTTTGGCCCAAGGCCATCCTGTTTAGTTCTGCTCATATATGCTATTTCTTTGTAACTTTCGTGTTCTGCAATCAACTGGATGAATATTTACACAGCACAACCATGTGGTCAACAATCCCAATTCATCTGCTAAGTTACAGCATGTAATTATATCACACATATCTCTTCAGACAACACTCAGTCACAATCTAACTGTTTGATGTGTCAATAGGCAAGTTTCTCATGTTTTTTTTCCCCTCATTTTGACCAATCCAGCAATTTTAGGTTATAGTATAGATTTAAGCTGTAGAATTTGTGCGTCCTGGTCCTTCTTATCGTGCATGAAAGAAAGTGTCCTTCTTTTTAGTCATTTATGAGATGTGGGTGTCACTGATTGGCTAGCATTTATTGCCCATCTCTGGTTGCCCTTGAGAAAGTGCTGGTGAGCTGCCACCTTGATCTGCAGCAGGTAGTCCCACAATTCCATTAGGGAGTGAATTCCAGACGTTTGACCTAGCAACAGTGAAGGAATGGTGACAAATTTCCAAGTCAGGAGGGAAACTTGCGGTTGGTGGTGTTCCCATGTATCTGCTGCTCTTGTCCTTCTAGATGGGAGTGGTTGTGGGTTGGAGGTGGCTTCCAAAGATCTTTGGTGAATTTCTGCAGAGCACCTTGTCGATAATACACACTGCTGTTGCTGAGCATCAGTAGTGGAGACAGTGGATGCTTGTGGGTGTGGTGCAATTCAAGTAGCTGCTTTTCCTGGATGTTGCCAAGCTTCTGAGTGTTGTTGGAGCTGCATCCATCCAGGTGAGTGGGAAGTATATCATCACACTCCTGATTTGTGCCAGTAGATGTTGGACAATCCACTTATAGTGTCATAGAGTCATAGAGATGTAAAGCATGGAAACAGACCCTTCGGTCCAACCCGTCCATGACGACCAGATATCCCAACCCAATCTAGTCCCACCTGCCAGTCCCCGGCCCATATCCCTCCAAACCCTTCCTATTCATATACCGATCCAAATGCCTCTTAAAAGTTGCAATTGTACTAGCCTCCACCACTTCCTCTGGCAGCTCATTCCATACACATACCACTCTCTGCATGAAAAAGTTGCCCCTTAGGTGTCTTTTATATCTTTCCCCTTTCACCCTAAACCTATGCCCTCTAGTTCTGGACTCCCCGATCCCAGGGAAAAGATTTTGTCTATTTATCCTATCCATGCCCCTCATAATTTTGTAAACCTGTATAAGGTCACCCCTCGGCTTCCGACGCTCCAGGGAAAACAGGCCCAGCCTGTTCAGCCTCTCCCTATAGCTCAATTCCTCCAACCCTGGCAACATCCTTGTAAATCTTTTCTGACCTGCTCAACCTGCTCAAGCATATAAATTTGACAAAAAGAGTTTGTGAGCTCATGTTTTGTATTTAAAGGCTGAAGTGCGTATTTTTATATTATGTAGTAAAGTCAAGTATGTGCAACCTTTCACCCTGTTGTCAGGTCACTGCTGGGAAGGGAGTTGGTATTTGGTCTGATAGCTAAACAGACATATTTATTTGTATTGATAAATTGAGACCAAGCATTAGAAATTTGAGGAGCCACAGACTCAAGGTATCATGAGCATGAGGTTGTGAGATTAGTGGCACTCGTCAAATTGAAAGGTTATGTGTCATAAAGTAGAGCTGACAATTGCAATATTGGAAATGTATTAATTCAGGCTAGCCACTGCTTTTGAGGACAAGAAACGAAGTTTGAGAGGAGCAGGAAGGCTGCAACCTAAGGCTCAAATAAGTTTACTTTTCATTGTTAACTTGTTCTTAATTCAAAGAAGGGTACAACAGAAGCAGGTCAATAAGTCCATAGAGTCCAGACTAACTCTGCTCTTTCCCTACATCACTGCAATTATTTCTTCTTTAACTATGATCAAACTTCTTTTTGAAGTTTACTTTATTCACTATTCCATGAGGCAGTGCATTCCAAATCATAACTACTTACTAACCATCTAAACATTTATCCTCATGTTACAACTCATTTTTTTGCAAACCTTAAATTTGTGCCCTCTGCTTATTTACCCTTCATTGATTGGAACCAGTTTCTTTTTATTTAATCTACATAAATCCTTCATGATATTAAACACTTCTGTCAAATCTGCTCTTTGTCTTCTGTGCTCTAAAAGATGAGCTTCAGTACTATCAATCTAATCATGGAACTATAACCGCTTAATGTTGGAGTCATTCTAATAACTCTCTTCTGTCACCTTTCCAAGGCCTTTGTGTTTTTCCCAAAGTGAGGTGTTCAGAAGTCTGCACAATACTCTAAAGTGAAACAATGGTGTAGTGGTTGTTGCTCAACTAATAACTTGGAGACTCAAATCTTGGGTTTGAATTTCATGGGCAGATGGTGAAATTTGATTTTTTTTTAAAATATGAAAATAAAGTCGAATGGTTACTATGATGTCATTGTCATAATAACCAAATCGGTTCGCTAATGTCCTTGTTAGGCAATCTGCCACTGTGTAAAATGCCTGAAGCAGCCTCCCAGCTGTATCAAACTACAAAAATATCACAGGAAAGGAATGAAGGTGCATGGAATACCCAGCATTGATCTTGGCACTGGAAAAAGCAATGGCAAACATAGTCCTGTCCTCTATGATCTGAGGGGGTTAATGCTAAAATTGAGAGCACTCTCTCAACGTCTAGTCAAGCAATAGCCTGTCATACTCACAAAATCATATGTCCTTTCCACGTTTTTGCAAATCTTTTTTTCAATCTTTGTACACCTCCCTATTTCCCTAACTCTGTACTTGTTAAAACTTATCACAACTGTAATGTTCTCCACTTCTGATGAAAGGTCATTGACATGTGTTGGCATTTAGTTTCTCCCTCCACAGACACTGTGACCTGTTGTTTATTCCCTGCACTCTATTTTAATTTCCAGCTTCTGCAGTATTTTGCTTTTGCAGTTTTAGCTTTTCTCAGGTGCAGGCTATACATCTTGAATGGCTCTGGTCACAATGTCCCAGGAATCTAAAGTGCTCCCTTTGAACCATGTGTCTAGCCATAAACAAACCTGCAATATTTTTCTATTTTTAATGTATGCCTGACATTGACAGTAATCAAAGATGTTTCCTTTGTAATTCCTGCTTTTTAACATCCAATCCAAACTCTTAAACTCTGGTTTCATAATCTAAATCTTCTTTCGCCCTATGTACTTAGTTCTAAATTGACCATAATTGAAGTTTCCTTCTCTACCCACCCCAATATTCCTCCCCCATTCTATGTTCCCTCCACCACCCCACACTGCTGGTGTGTATACTGTACTACATTCTGTTCATGATGTCACCCATACTGGTACAACAAGGTGTCAACATATCACACTGATCTCATGTTCAATAGTAATAAAACTGCCTGTCCTCAATTTGTATTGCATTCCAACACTTTATTGTAATTCTCTGTAATGTCTTGCCTCACATTAGACTACAATCCTCACATTAGACGACAGTCCTCACATTAAACTACAATGTGACTCCAGAACTACAGCAATCTGTTGATATTGCCCTCCAAACAGTTAGGGACAAGCAATAAATGCTGGCCAAGCCAAAGATACATATATCCTGTGAGTGAATTTAAAAAATCTTTCTAACTGTGAGACATAATTCATAAGACTTTTGACACTGTAAGGTAATGGCGATGTCATCAACATCTTGCTCACCTTAGCAACAAGATGCACCATACTTGTTATATGTGAATATATAATGAGGTGACATCACTGTGGTTCTGGAGTCACATGTCATCCATTAAGTGTATAAGTCCTGCTAAGATTTGCTTTCCCAAAACGCAGCACCTCACATTTATCTGAATTAAACTCCATCTGCCACTTCTCATGAAAACAGTCTCAAGGCCCTAAGCCTTTCTTCAGAAGATCTTTCCTCCATACCAGGCAACATCCTAGTAAATCTCCTCTGAACCCTTGCCAAAGCTTTCACATCCTTCCTATAATGGGATGACCAGAACTGTACACAATACTTCAAGAGCGGCCGCACCAGACTTTTGCAACGTGACCTCACGGCTCCGAAACTCAATCCCTCTACCAATAAAGATTAACACACTGTATGCCTTCTTAACAACCATATCAATCTGAGTGGCAACTTTCATGGATCTATGTACATGGACACCGACATCTCTCTGCTCATCTATACTACCAAGAATCTTACCATTAGCCCAGTACACTGTATTCCTGTTGCACCTTGTAAAGTGAATCACCTCATAATTTTCCACATTAAACTCTCTTTGCCACCTCTCAGCCCAGCTCTGTAGCTTATCTGTAACCTGCAACATCCTTCGGCACTATCCCCAACTCAACCAGCCTTAGAGTCATCCACAAATTTACTAACCCACCCTTCTATGTCCTCATTCAGGTCATTTATAAAAATGACAAACAGCAGTGGACCCAAAACAGATCTTTGCAGTACACCACTAGGAACTGAACTCCAGGGTGAACTTTTCCCATCAATCACCATCCTCTGTCTCCTTTCAGCTTGCTAATTTCTGATCCAAACCGCTAAATCACCCTCAATCCCATTCCACCGTATTTTGTGCAATAGCCTACCATGGGGAAGCTTGTCAAATGCCTTACTGAAATCCATATACACCACATCAACTGTTTTGCCCTTATCCACCTGTTTGGTCACCTTCTCAAGGAACTCAATAAGGTTTGTGAGGCCACAACCTACCCTTCACAAAACCATGTTGACTGTCCCTAATCAACTTATTCCTTTCTAGATGATTATAAATCCTTTCTCTTATAATGGCTTCCAACACTTTACCCACAGCGGAAATAAGGCTAACTGGTCTATAATTACCAAGGTTGTCTCTACTCCCCTTGTTGAACAAGGGGACATTTGCTATCCTCCAGTCTTCTGGAACTGCTCCTGTAGACAATGACGAAATAAAGATCATAGCCAAAGCCTTGGCATTCTCCTCTCTGGCTTCCCAGAGAATGCTAGGATAAATCCCATCTGGCCCAGGGGACTATTTTCACACTTTCTAGAATTGCTAGCACCTCCTCCTTGTGAACGTCAATCCTGTCTAGTCTAGTAGCCTGTATCTCAGTATTCTCCTCAACAACATTGTCTTTTTCCAATGTGAATACTGATGAAAAATATTCATTTAGCTCTTCTCCTATCCCCTCGGACACCACACACAACTTCCCACTACTGTTCTTAATTGGCCCTATTCTTACTCTCGTCATTCTTTTATTCCTGATATACCTATAGAAAGCTTTAGGGTTTTCATTGATTCTATCTGTGAACAACTTCTTATGTCCCCTCCTGGCTCTTCTTAGTTCTCTCTTTAGGTCCTTCCTGGCTAGCTTGTAATTCTCAAGCGCCCTAACTGAGCCTTCATGTCTCATCCTTACATAAGTCGCCTTCTTCCTCTTGATATGAGATTCAACTTCTTTAGTAAACCCCAACTCCCTCACTTAACCACTTCCTCCCTGTCTGACCGGTACATACTTATCAAGGACATGCAATAGCTGTTCCTTGAAAAAGCTCCACATTTCAATTGTGCCCATCCCCCGCAGTTTCCTTCCCCATCCTATGCATCCTAAATCTTGCCTAATCACATCATAATTGCCTTTCCCCCAGCTATAATAGGTATATACTGCCCTGCAGTATATACCTATGCCTTTCCATTGCTAGATTAAACATAACCAAATTATGATCACTATCACCAAAGTGCTCACCTACCTCCAAATCGAACACCTGGCTGGGTTCATTACACAGTACCAAATCCAACGTGGCCTCGTCCTTGTTGGTCTGTCTACACACTGTGTCAGGAAACCCTCCTGCACACACTGGACAAAAATGGATCCATCTAAAGTACTTGAACTGTAGTATTTCCAGTCACAATTTGGAAAGTTAAAGACCCCATAACAATTACCCTGTTACTCTCGCTCCTATCCAGAATCATCTTTGCTATCCTTTCCTCTATATCTCTGCAACTATTTGGAGGCTTATAGAAAACTCAAAACAGGGTGATATCTCCTTTCCTGCTTCAAACCTCAGTAGATGAGTCCTCAAACTTCCTTTCTGCCACTGTATTACTGTTCTTGACTAACAATGCTACACCTTCTTTTACCATATTCTCTGTTCTTACTGAAACATCTAAATCCTGGAACCTGCAACAACCATTCCTGGTCGTGCTCTATCCATGTCTCCGAAATGACCACAACATCGAGGTCTCAGGTACCAACCGATACTGCAAGTTCACCCACCTTATTCCAGATGCTCCTGGCATTGAAGTAGACACGCTTCAAACCATCTTCCTGCTTGCTGGTGCACTCTTGTGACCTTAAGCCATATTTCTGACCTCACTACTCTCAACCTCCTGGACACTGGAACTACAATTTCAGTTCCCATCCCTCTGCTGAATTAGTTTAAACCCTCCCGAAGAGTATTAGCAAATATCCTCCCCAGGATATTGGTACTCCCCTGGTTCAGGTGTAGGCCATCCTGTTTGTAGAGGTCCCACCTAGCCCAGAACCAGCCCCAATTATCCAGGTATCTGAAACCCTCCCTCCTGCACCATCCCTGTAGCCATATGTTCAACTCCTCTCTCTCCCTATTCCTTGTCTTGTTAGCACATGGCACAGGAAACAAACCAGAGATAACAACTCTGTTTGTTCTAGCTCTAAGCTTCCACCATAGCTCTCTCAATTTCTGCCTTAAACCCCCAGCCCTTTTCCTACCTTTGTAGTGCCTATGTGGACCACGACTTGGGGCTGCTCCTCCTCTCCCTCAAGGATCCCGAAAACACAAACCGAGACATCATGAATCTTGGCACCTGGGAGACAACACACCATTCGTGAGTCTCTTTTGTTCTCACAGAATCTCCTATCTGTCTCCAATGACTAATGCTTTGCTCTTCTCTCTACGTCCCTTCTGAGAAACAGGGACAAAATCTGTGCCAGGGACCTGCACCCCATGGCTTATCCCTGGTAAGTCATCCCCTCTCCAACAGCATCCAAAATGGTATACTTGTTATTGAGGGGAACGGCACAGGGGACTCCCGCACTGTCTGCTGGTTCCCTTTCCATTCCCTTACTGTAACCCATCTGCCTTTTTCTTGTATCTGAGGTGTGACTACCGCCCTTGAGTATTGTTGGAGCTACACTCATCATGCAGGCAAGTGAGCAGAATTCCATCACAATCTTGACTTAAGTGTTAAAGATGGTGGTTTGATGCTGTAAACATCAGAATTTTAGATAATATTCATGGACTAAAAGATCAACAAAGATAAACTGTTACACACAAACAGATCAGCAATAACTCTGTCTGTCTGGAATAAATTTCTCAGGGATGAAGACAAGCTGTTACATGGGAGATTGAAAGTGGTCAGTCATGTCTGGGAAAAGAAGGAGTCAAGGCCACATAAACAAAACTGTTTTAACATCTACTTGATACCTGGATGCTCTATGCCACAAGGATAAATAACAGCCGTGCTGAAGAATTTAAGGAGATAATTGCAAGACAGACTGGGTCTTCAAACAGACAGTTGAGGCCAAATATAACAAGGAACAGAGGACTTATTTCTGATAAGGAAGTAAATTTAGATCAGAGTGGTGTTGGAAAAGCACAGCAGGTCAGGCAGCATCCGAGGAATAGGAAAATCAACGTTTCGGGCAAAAGCCATGAGGACAGTGCGGAGCTGGAAGGTTGGAACTGGGGTAAGGTGGGGGGAGGGGAAATGAGAAAACTGGTGAAGTCCACATTGATGCCCTGGGATTGAAGTGTTCTGAGGTGTTCTTTCTCCAAGTGTCTGGTGCTGAGGGAAGGAAGTAAGTTGCAGACTCAAGCACTCCAAAGAGTAATCACCATTTTGGATGAAAGAATCTAAACAATCATTAACTGTGCCCATCAATGACCTTAAGGATGCAAAACTGTGCACAAGTTCTTCTTCAGCAGAACTCTGGAGAACAACACTGCACTAGATATTGGATGGCACAGTGGCTCAGTGGTTAGTAGTGTTCCCTCACAGTGCTAGGAACCTGGGTTCAATTCTAGGTGACTTTCTCCCCATTCTTAAGGATGAAATCGCAGAGTACTTAGATGTGCATGGGTCATGCCATGCTGAGGAGAAGTCATACCTGACAAACCTGTTAGAATGTTTTGAAGAGATAATGAGCCACTTAGACAAAGGAGAGCTAGTGGACGTGATATATTCAGATTTCTAAAAGGCCTTTAACAAGGTTCCACAAAGAAGGCTGCTAACTAAGAGCCCAAAGTATTACGTGCAAATTACTGTCATGGATAGGGGATTGGCTAACAGATAGAAGGCAGAGAGTTGGGATAAAGGGGTCTTTTTCAGGATTACAGTTAGTGGCTAGTGGACTGTTGGGACCACAACTATTCATATTATATATTAATGATCAGGATAAAGAAATGTAAGGAATTGTTACTAAGTTTGTAGATGAAACAAACGTAAGTGGAGGGACAGACAATGTTGAGGAGGCATGGAGGCTGCAAAAAGACTTGACAGTGGGCAAAGAAATGATAGATGAAATACAATGTGGAAAAATGTGACATTATGCACGTTGTTGGGAAGAATAGAGGTCTAGAGTATTCTCTAAATAGGGAAAGGCTTTGGAATTCAAAGCAGAAAGGGTTTAGGATTCTCTTAAGCTTTACATGTAGGTTCAGTCAGCAGTTAGAAAGGCAAATTTAATAATAGCATTAGTTTCAAGAGAACTAGAATACAAGATCAGAGGTGTACTGCTGAGGCTGTATGAGATTCTGGTCAGATCATATTTGGAATATTGTGAGTAATTCTGTGCTCTGTTTCTAGGATAGCATGGGGCTCAGTGGTTAGCACTGCTGCCTCACAGTGCTAGAGACCTGAGTTTAATAGTTTTGGGTGACTGTCTGTGTGGAATTTACACATTCTATGTGTGTGTGCACAGATTTCCTCCCACAATCCAAAGATGTGCAGGTTAGGTTGATGGCCATGCTAAATTGCCCATAGTGCCAGGGAATTTCAGGCTACATGGATTAGCCACGGGAAATACAGGGTTACAGGGATAGGGTTGGGGGATGGGTCTGGGTGAGATGCTGTTGGGACGGTCAGTATGGACACAATGGGCCAAATGGGTTGTTTCCACACTGAAGGGATTCTATGATTCTATGATCTAAAGAAGAATGTGCTGGCATTGGAAGGCATCACAGGAGGCTTTCAAGAGTGATCCCAGAGCCTTGTCATATGAGGAATGGCGGAGGGCTCTGGGTCTGTACTCAATAGAGTGTAGAGAGATGAAGGGAGATCTCATCAAAACGTACAGAATACTAAGAGGTCTGGATGGTTTGGACATGGAGAAGATGTTTCCACTAGTAGGACACATTAGGACCTGAAGGTCCAGCTGCAAAATGAAGGGACAACCCTTTAGAACTGAGATGAGGAAGAACATCTGAAAACAAACTGACTCAACATGACAACTTCAGTACAATCACTGAACATTTTCTGTACTCCATCTCAGTTCTAGTTGGTGGAAAGCTATTGACCTGTATTTTTCCAGCATTTTCTGATTTCTTTTTTGGAAACAGCATTTCTGTCATTGGCCTCTGCAGCTTATTGTTCCCACTGAACATTTATCTCAATGATCTTCTGGTCCCTGTGATCAAAGATCTGTCTTTTCTTGTCACTTACTTCAGCAAAGTCTCCAGTGAATAAATTTTTAAAAGGTCTTGGCATACATTCTCCTGCATGTTCAGCCATTCATCAGTCTTCAGATAATGTAAAACTGGGTGGGCAGCTAAACTGTGAGAAGGATTCAGAGATGCTTCAGTGTGATTCGGTCAAGTTGAGTGAGTGGGAAAACGCATGGAAGATGAAATATGAGGATATATGAAGTTTTACTATGGTAGCAAAAGTAGAAGACTGACTATTATCTGATTTGTGATTGATTGGGGAAGGAGGAAGTTCAATGAGACCTGGGTGCCCCTGTACACCAATATGGTAAGCATGCAGGTTCAGCAGCTGGCAAAGAAGGCTGTCTAAGTAGAATGTTGGCCTTCACAGCAAAAGGGTTTGAGTACAGGAGCAGGGATATAGGGCATTGGTGAAAACACATCTGGAACACTGTGTGCAGTTTTGGCCTCCTTATCTGAGGAAGGATGTTCTGACTACGCAGGATATGCAACAATGGTTTACCACACTGATTGTTGGGATGGCAGGATTGATGCATGAAGAAGGATTGCATTGGTAAAGATGATGGAGAAAGTGAGGACTGCAGGTGCTGGAGATCAGAGTCGAGAGGGTGGTGCTGGAAAAGCACAGCAGGTCAGGCAGCATCCGAGAAGCAGGAGAATCACCGTTTCGGGCAAGAGCCCTTCATCAGGAATGAGGCTTGTGAGCCAAGGGGGTGGAGAGATAAATGGGAGGGAAATGCGGCTGGGGGGAAGGTGGCTAAGTATGTGATAGGTAGATGGAAGTGGGGGTAATGGTGATACGTCAGAAAGGAGAATGAAGCCGATATTTACTCCAGTTCCAAAGAATGTATGGGGAATCTCATATATTATATGAATCTCAAACCTATTATATGCTAATAGGACTGGACTTGATAAATGCAGAAAGAGAGTGGGGGTGTCAAGAACCAGGGATCACTGTTTAAGGATAGGGGTTCATCCAGTTAGAACTGAGATGAGGAGAAATTTCTTTACTCAGAGAATGGTTGCCCTATGGAATTCTCTGCCATAGAAGTCAGCTGATGCCAAATCATCAATTGCTTTTAAGAAAGAGTTGGAATCTTAGGGATTAAGGGGTCAAAAAGTATACAGACAAAAAGGCAACAGGGTACTGAGTTGAATGATCAGCCATAATTATATTGAATAGTGGTGCAGGCTCGATGAATCAGCTAGTCTATGCCTGCTCCTATTTTCTATGTTAGCATATTTTACAGAACAGATATAGTTTATGTACTTCTTCTTGCTGCAATGCACCTTTCATTTACATGCCTTTAAGTAATGCCATTAATGATATTTGGATTTTTGCTGATTTTTGAATCAATACCATAGGTAATACTCAGGTAATTGGCAAGCATGTAAAACAACAGGCAATATAGATTTACATGAAATGCAATGACAGGCTTGTTGTATCGTCACACATCAGGATCCCATGCTTGATTTCTCGATCTGTCTTCAACATGTCCTTGCTGGCCTACTCTGGATTAATAAAGCTTTTCTAAAGGCTCAATAATTTTATTCTTAATTGTGGAATTTTGCAGAGTGCTGTGGTAATTGACCATCTAAGTGAGACGAAAGAGTCTAGGCAGCAGAAGTGTCAACAGATCAATGAGTTTGAGAGACTAAGGTGAGTTTGAGAGATTGAAGCAAGTGTGATTCAAACATTGCAGAGTAATCGGCATTTGAGAAAATGACTGGGGTTGGATGCGTGGTAATGATCAGTGGGAACAGAACACAGATGTCATGACAATCTGGATATTTGCAATCGTTCAGAAGAAGATTAGAACCCTCTTGCACACTGTATTTGTGATGAGGTTTGGGAGTGGGAGGGGAGGTAATTAAAAACAGTCAAAGAAAATAGTTATTCAATGGCAGAGAAATGCTTTTGTTTCCTAGACTCCATTAGCCTTAGAAATGCTATTGCTTAAGATGGTCAAACTAAATTTAAAAGTGAAAACAAGATCAAACATGTATCAAAATTAATGTGATCAAGCTTAATGTTGCGCTTATATTAGATAAACATTTATACCGGAAAAGATTTATGCAACAATCTTTGAGTTCTGAAGAAGGGTCACTGGACATAAAATGTTAACTCTGCTTTCTCTCCACAGATGCTGCCAGACCTGCTGAGTTTTTCCAGTAGTTTCTGATTTTGTTTCAGATTTCCAGCATCCGCAGTTCTTTGCTTTATTTTTATGTAACAATCTGTGCTGCTCATTACTGTAGATCCTGCCCAATTACACTGTGGAAAAAAAATAGGAAAAACACTATTATTTAAAAGTTGTGACTTGTGACTTTTATTTCTGGATGCTGGAAATCTGCAAATTCTGGATTAGGGCATTGGTAGGAAATCAGCTTTTCTGGGTGGGCTCAGTGCTGAGCCAACTTACATTCAAAAACTACTCCTAGAGATTCTTGACGCCAGCAGTTTCAGTAAAGAAAATGTTAAGAATTGACTCTTTTGGTCTGGACTCCTCCAGCCACATTGTAACCATTTCAGAGACATTGC
The DNA here is from genome assembly GCF_004010195.1 of Chiloscyllium plagiosum. Taxonomy (NCBI): domain Eukaryota; kingdom Metazoa; phylum Chordata; class Chondrichthyes; order Orectolobiformes; family Hemiscylliidae; genus Chiloscyllium; species Chiloscyllium plagiosum. Next base: position 44,436,624 of record NC_057710.1, on the reverse strand, counting down.
CAAAGTTTTGTTGACTGCATTTGAACCATTCACATAATGAGGATGAAAAAATTACTATAAGATATGTGAGGAGTACATAGCCGAGGTGGGGAGATAAGTCAATTTAGGAAGGCTTTTTTTTTGCCACATGTGCATTATATTGTTTCCTTGTTTCCTTGTATTGATCTTGCTTTTACAAAATAATTAAGTTGGAAGATTTTTTCAGGCCAGCTGCCATACCAAGTACAAATGTTGTTCATCACTTTGCTTCCGGTTCTTGAGACTGATTAGTTTCAACCACACACGATTATCTAACAGCACATCCAAAAGTTTGGAATGCTCAACTTGATGAGTTGTACGCATATTGAGTTAAAGACAGTTCCTACCCACTGTCTGTGCCACATAGCTGAGATCTACATCGGCTAGCCCTTAAAATTGGGTACTGTGATGTATAATTAACTTGCACTTATTCAAAGTAATACAGACAGCTTGCCAAATTTGTGCTGGCTGCATAATTCATGAGCGGATTTTGTGGGAGAATTCGACATGGGCAATGGGAGACCATCTCCCATGAATGTTCAAAAAATGGTGTTTTGTCAATAGATAGGAAAATTCAGGTCGTGATCGAATTCCTCCTTTTCTCTCTCCATTTTACCTCAAGAAGGTTGGAATTTTATAAAGCTCTAGTTAGGCCTCATTTAGAATACTGTGTCCAATTTTGGGTCCCACACCTCAGAAAGGACATACTGGCACTGGAGCGTGTGAAGTGGTGATTCACATGGATGATCTCTGGAATGGTAGGCCTAACCTATGAGGATCCTGGGATTGTATTCTTTAGAGTTTAGAAGGTTGAGGGGAGATTGAATAGAAACTTATGAAATAACGCATGGCTTAGAAAGGGTGGACACTGGGAAGTTGTTTCCATTAGGCAGGGAGACAAGGACCTGTGGGCATAGTCTTAATATTAGAGGGTGTCAATTTAGAACGGAAATGAGGAGACATTTTTTCAGCCACAGAGTGGTGGGCTGTGGAATCTATTGCCATTGAAGGGGCATTAAAGGCCAGGACACTGGCTGCCTTCAAGGCAGAGATTGATAAATTATTGATCTTGCAAGGAATTAAGGTCTACAGTGAGATTGCATGTCAGTGGAATTGAAACGCCCATCAGCCATGATTAAATGGCAGAGTGGACTCGATGCGCCAAATAGCCTTACTTCCACACCTATGTCTTATGGTCTTATGATATTCAATCCAAATGGTGAAAACATGTGAGGAAGTTAGAAAGCCACAAAGGGATCAGTTCCATGTTTTACTTCTCTTTCAAGATATATGGGGACTCAAGGGTTAAACATTCCACTACCAAAGAGACTCACTGCAGTATCAATTGCATATCTGTCCTCTTACTGAATACTCAGAACATCTCAGTAGGGAGGAGGCTGACTGAATCTTAGAGAAAGAATCCTTTGGAGCCACACATATAGATTCCTCTGCAGCCTCAGGCAATGGTATTTGCCCTTCCCAAATAAGACTGATATCCTTCGCCACAACCCCGTTAAACTGCCTCCTGCTCCCATTATTTTGCTTCCCCTCTATATTAGCATAGGTAGGTGAATCCCACATTGAGAACAGACAAAATCCTTCTGTTTTAATCTCTTCCCATCAACACATGATCATGAAGAATACAATAGTCAGTCCCTGTAATCCATTCACTCGTTATCACAGGACATCGACATTCACCAGGCCTTGTAAAATTATAATTGCCCACCTTAAACAATGTAATGACAATCAACCATGTGACTTATAGAACTTTTATATTATTCCTATAAAAAGCATTGCCTTTGTGTGTTGAGCAGAGATTCGTGGAGAAGTGTCACCACAAGTAGATACACGGCTACTTTTGGGGACATTGAGAATCTCTCGCTGGCTGTCCGATAATAAAGCATCAACGTTGTACTGAAACTTGTGTCATCTGAATTTGTGGAAGAATATATACATCAATACATGCACCTCTACCCTCAGCACCACCCAAGTCCATTTCCTAGATCACAATCTTATTCTTGTTTCAAATACCTAAGCATATAACATGGACAGTCAGTGCATGGAGACCAAGACAAAAGTGATCATGCAAAATGCAACACTGTCACTTGATTTCACCTTCACAGCTAGCTGCTTAGATTCTGACTGTTCAGAGCTTAGAGGACAGATCAGAATTTGGGTCAGTAAAGACCATGATTAGTGTGAAGGAGACTTTACTAAGTGAACAAGCTGAGAAGTGGCACATGGAGTTTAATTTGGATAACTGTGAGGTATTGCATTTTGGTAATGTGAACAAGGGCAGAACATATACAGTTAATGGTAGGGCCCTCAGGAGTGTTATCGAAGAGAGAGACCTGGGGGTACATAGTTCTTTCAAAGTTGTGTCATAGGTAGACATGGTGGTTAAGGAGATGTTTAGCATGCTTTCATTGCTCAGACCATTGAGTATAAGAGTTGGGACATCATGCTGAAGTTGTGTAAGATGTTGGTGAGGCCACTTTTGGAGTATTGTGCACAGATCTGGTCACCCTGCTATAGGAAGAATATTATTAAATTGGAGAGGTTTCTGAAAATATTTACCAGGATGTTGCTGGCAGTAGAGGGTTTGAGTTTGGACAGGTTGGACAGGCTGGAACATATTTTAACTGGAGCATATATGATTGAGGGAGTGACCTTATATAGACCTTATAAAATTATGAGGGGCTTGGATAAGGTGAATAGCAAGGTCCCTTCCCTAGGGTGGGGGAGTTCAAAATTAGGGGGCATATTTTTTAAGGTGAAAGGAGAATGATTTCAAAGGCACCTGAAGGGCAACACTTTCACTCAGAGGGTGGTTCGTATGTGGAATGAACTGCCAGGGAAAATGGTATCTGCAACTACAGTTACAACATTTAAAACAGTTGGACAGGTACATGAATTAAAAAAAGGTTTGCAGGGATATAGACCTAACAGGCAAGAAGGACTAGTTTAGTTTGGGAAACTTGGTCAGCATGAGTGAGTTGGACCAAAGGGTCTGTGTCTGAGCTGTATGCTTCTACGACTCTATGACAAAAAGAATGAATGAGCAAAACTGGAAATTTAATTCAAGCTAATGCAAAGGGAGACTGAGGTACAATAACTGAGGTTTACTGCAAGATGTAAACTCTTGAGAGGCAGAAGTGAGTGGGAAAGGATAAAAGATATGGACCAACAAGCCGACTTTCAGTGATATCAGTGTTGACCTGAGAATTATGAAAATTCTAATGACATTACAGGGGTGTTCAAGGTCAATGAATGCAGCATACTCCCCTCATTGAACTATCTACACTTCCTGGCACTTAGGATTCATGCTTGACATCTAGATGCCCCATTTCATCCCATGCATGCACTACACCTACCAGCCTCACATCTTCCTCTGACTGTCCCACGTCGCCCAAGCTATCAGCTTTGGTAAGAATATTACCCAAAGATACTGCGACACAATCACTGCATTATAACTTTACTTTTGCAGGACAAAATTGTACATAATTGTTTCAAAGACCAAGTTTAGCCATGATTCTATTAATTGGGATACATGATCTTCTCCTGTACTCACAGTTCCTGGTAAAGGTAAAATTAGATTAGATTCCCTACAGTGTGGAAACAGGCCCTTCGGCCCAACAAGTACACACCAACCCTCCAAAGTGTAACCCACCCAGACCAATTTCCCTCTGACTAATGCACCTAGCACTATGGGCAATTTAGCATGGCCAATTCACCTGATCTGCACATCTTTGGACTGTAAGAGGAAACTGGATCACCCGGAGGAAACCCACGCAGACATGGGGGAGAATGTGCAAATTCCACACAGACAGTCGCTCAAGGCTAGAATCGAACTGGGGTCCCTGGTGCTGTGAGACAGCAATGCTAACCACTGAGCCACCATGCCACCCAAAATCAACATAGTCTCACTCTCTTATTAGAAAGATTGATGGTGAGAGTTATCACACCTCAGGTGAGGGGCAAGGTTGAGATACTGGGGCAGCATGGTGGCTCAGTGGTTAGCAGTGCTGCCTCACAGAGCCAGGGATCCGGGTTCAATTCCCACCTCGGGCAACTGTCTGTATGGAGTTTGCACATTCTCCCCGTGTCTGCGTGGGTTTCCTCTGCGTGCTCCGGTTTCCTCCCACAGCCTAAAGATGTGCAGGTTAGGTGAATTGGCCCTGCTAAATTGCCTGTAGTGTTAGGTGCATTAGTCAAGGGGTGAATGTAGGGGAATGGGTCTAGGTGGGTTGCTCTTCGGAGGGTCGGTGTGGACTTGTTGGGCCGAAGGGCCGTTTCCATGCTGTAGGGGATCTAATCTTTATAGTGACCTCAGTGGATATGGGAACTGAACCTGTGCTGTTGGCATCACTCACCAGCCATCAGCCAACTGAGATAAATGGCAATTGATCTAACAGCCTTGACAGCTTTTCAGAACAGAAGGTTCCCACTAAACTTTGTGCAAACATGTGCTTCCTGACATCATCCTTGAATAGCCTAGCTCTAAGTTCACAAGCAATGTATTTCTTTCTGAAGTAACTGAGGAAAGCTAGTATCGATGTTTATTTTATGTTATAGCTTTACTATTAAAGGCATAAATCAGCTCTTGACACCTGAGTTGCATTGCTAGGAGAAATGGGCATTGCAAAAATAATAAGCTTATGTCTGCAGTTAAACTGAAAGGACAAATAAACATCTGAAGTTGACTTAAGAGCAAAAAATGATTTTAAAATAACTCAACAGGTGAGACAGCAAATATTAACAAAAACAGAGATAACATTTCAGGTCAATGACCTTTCGGGGGAACTGAAGAGAAATAGGAATGTGTGAGGTTTTAAGTCAGTTGAAGGGGAAGGGGTAAAATGAGCAGATTAGAAGGGCTATGTTATAATGGAGATTAACTAACAAAGGATTACATAATGCAAATGCCCAGAAACAGCACTAATGAATATAATGAAAGGTCGTGTTCAAATGAAGCATGAGTTGCTGCACAAATACCATCTAAATGCAACATGAAATGATTTTTTTTTTAAAATTCTGCCCAGTATCACTTAAAAAATAATTAAAAATCATCTTGAGGGGCATGGATAAGGTGAACAGCAAGGGTCTTGTCTCTAGGGTGGAGGAGTTTAAAATTAGGGGCATATTTTTCAGGTGAGAGGAGAAAGTTTTAGAAAGGACATGAGGGGCAATTTTTTTTTTACATAGAGAATTTCTCGTATGTGAAATGAACTACCAGAGGAAGTGATAGATGCTGGTACAGTTACAATATTTAAAAGAGGTTTTGATTAGTGCATGAATATAAATGTTTTGGAGGGATGTGGGCCAAATGCAGGCAATTTTGGAACATGGTCGGTGTGGACTATTTGGACCGAAGGGTCTGTTTTATTACTGCATGACTCTCTGACTCTATCATTGACTGGTGCATTCTCCATGGCAATGCCCCTGCAATGTCTCTACCAAGCAGTAAGACAAAAAGCTTCCTCAAATTGTGTGTATCTTTCAGCAATGTTTACGGTCCAGACTACTAACATATTAATTTTTATTGAGATATAAAAAGATACATTCTATCCATGACATAATCATTCCATAGGAAAAGTCAACCAATCAAACCAGTTCCATCATCCAATCAAATCATATCTGATTTACAAGTCAATACTCATCAATATGATATATTAATGCAGGAAAGATAAGACAAAAAAATTCTCCTGGACAGGCTGAGCACCAGCAAATTTCCAACAAAATTGGTACATGGACTGGGAGTAAAAAAGATCACTAACAAGATCTGAGCTAGGGGCCATAAGTGCAAATAGTTTGTGTAATTAATTTTACCATTGATTTGAAAAAAGTGGTGGAAGATTTTAATACACTGTTTTGAGCAAAGTCCAATATTAGGTGCTCCTTTAGGAGTAGGAAGGCAAAGTTTTAAAAAAAAATTACTTCATAGAGTCCATACAGTGTGGAAGCAGGCCATTTGGCCCATCAGGTCCACACCGACCCTCAGAAGAGCATCCCAACCAGACCCACTGAGTTTAGTTAGTATTAAGTGCTGTTAGTTTAAGGCATTGCAATAGATCTTTTCCTAGAGTAACAGTAAGTGACCAACCTAGGTGATTTCAGATGCCAAGATAAATTTTGCTGGATTGTTATGATATCAATGTCTCATTTGGAACCAGAACTCACTAAATTGAAATTGTCAAATTGTTACCCAGCATGCTGACACAATATATATATCCTGTATCAACATTTCCCAACTTATGGCTGAATTCTAGTGAAAAGCAAAAATCTTTCATTGCACCAACTAACCAACATTTAGCTTGCTGACCCCTAAAGTACTATATTTTCCTGCCAAATGTACAACTATTCCTGCCAATTTCACATTCCTGTTAATCTTCCAATTTTCAGCTTAGAATATCAGATATCTTAACCAAGCCTTGAATGGTCAAGTTCCTCAGCTTTAATAACCTTATTTAACATTAAAATGAAATACTTTTCAAAATGCATACAGAATAAACAGTGGAAATATATTATCAGGTCCATTTGAATGTGAAAATTCTCAAATGTATTCTACTATTTCTGAAATGATATCAGGTTTCATTCCCTTGACTATCAGAACAAAAAAAACAACTTAAATGGGAAAGTCAACATGACGAAATAAAGTTTCATCTGAACTAAAACAATTTCCAACAGAGTTGCCATAGGACAATGAAAGGTTTTTTTAAACATTACTCTCCACTATGTCCATCATAGAGTCATTGAGATCTACAGGCCTTTGGTCCATTGCATCTGCACTGGTCAAAAACATCCACCTATTTTAATCCCAGCTTTCAGCACTTGGCCCATAACCTTGTAGGCCTTGCTGTTGTAAGTACACATCTAAATACTTCTTAAGTGTTATGAGGGCTTTGGCCTTTACAGCTTATGCTTACAGTGAGTTTCCAATTCCCATCATCTAGGTGAAAAAGTCATTGCTCACATCTCTTCTGAACCTTCTGCCCCTTACTCTAAATCTATGTCATTAATCCCTCCATCGAGAGGAAATGCTTCCTCCTGTCTATGCCCCTCATAATTTTATACATGTCAATCTTGTCCCCTCTCAATGTCTTCTGCTCTTATCTTGAACACACACACCAGCAAGTTCACAAACAGCTTCTTCCCTGCCATTATTAGATTGATGAATGGATTACCTAACTTCAAATAATACTAATCTTGTTAATGTTGATCTTGCCTCATGCACGTCCTGCGCAGTGTAACCTCTAAGTTTTATTTTCACTCTATGATCTATATGTCCTTGCTTACTATGATCTGCCTGTACTGCTCACAAACATGGCTTTTCACTGTACTTTGGTACATGTGACAATAAATCAAATCAAATCAAAAACAACCCCAGTCTATCTAATCTCTCTTCATTACTGAAACTGCAGACCAGCCAACAACTTTGTAAATCTCTCCGTATTCTTTCTTTCTAAATCACTGGAAAGTACAATTGAGGTTAAAGAAAAGTCTAGCTCAGACTAAAAAAAACAGAAAATATTGGCCATCATGCAACAACTTCTCAGGGTACAGTGCATGATCACCAACAGCAAGCATCATTTGTCCATAAACATTGGCATCTGATAACTGCCAAGCTTCAGGATCCAAATTGCATCTCTCTGCTCCAGTTGCAGTATGCTTAGGAAGTGCAGGCCTGCATTTCAAGCATAATGGCAACTAGCATTGAAAGGCTGCAGCATGGACACTTAGCATGCAGGGACGGGTATCCAGCTCACAGGCTGGACAGAATGTATCTCAGGGCTGCTAGTTTGCCCTCTCAGTGCTCTCACAATTAGTACGCATCTGCAAGCTTGCATCACCTTGTCTTCTCATGCCCTACCATGTCTTTGAGCATGTTGATGATTTAGGCAGAACCTAAAATCTATTAATATTGCCGTATTGACATACTCTTTTGCACAGTCAGTGGGGAACTGTCCAGGCTGAGGTGGGAGAGATGGGGTAACTTCTTGCCATACAGCTAACCAAGACATAGTCAGGAAGGAATTATCCCATGCATAATGAGACACAGCCAGAGTGAATATATAGTTCAGGGAATTTGAAGGCACCATGGGAATTTAGTGCAGTGGAAAAGAGGTACTTTTCACTTGCTTTGTTTTCTGTTCATAGTTTGTAAGATTTTTTTAACAGGAAAATTGAAGCCCTGGATCAGGAATCCAGCACAAAACAGTGACATCACAGGTACACTGTAAATTCATTGGTTGGTGATTAGCTACTAACTCGGTTATCTATCAAAGATTACCTTTAGGTAAATGGTGGGAGATACATACAGGCTACAAGTAAAATACCAGTGCACAATTTTTACAAAACAAATTCGTACCTAAGTAATTAAAATAGAAATGCCAAGTTAGATGAGATATTGTTACTACATGGTGGGAGAGCTGGTGGACCCCATTGTGGTTCACAGTGACCACATCTATAAAAAGAGTTACTTGCTTGAGAAACTCCAGCTCAGGGAGGATGAGCTGGGGTCTGACCTTTGAACATTCTGATACATTAGGGAGGGTGAGAGTCACCTGGGCACTGTATTTCAGGAGGCAGTCACACCGCTTAGATTACCTACCTTGAATTCAACAGTGGTCAGGGACAGGAAAGTGTGACCATGAGTGAGGCAGGTAGTGAGATTCAGGAGGTAGTACTTGAGGAGCCTCAGGAGGGAAAAAGTGAGGACTGCAGATGCTGGAGACCAGAGTTGAAAAATGTGGTGCTGGAAAAACACAGCAGGTCAGGCAGCATCCGAGGAGCAGGAGAATTGACGTTTCGGGCATAAGCCCTTCTTCAGGAATGAGACTGGTTTGCCTGGCAGGCTGAGATAAAAGGTAGGGGGGGAGGGCATTTGGGGGAGGGCTGCTGGGAATACGATAGTCCCGACCTCTCTGCCCCCACCCCCTCTCTGGCCTATAACCCTCACCCTCATCTCCTTCCACCTATCGTATTCCCAACGCACCTCTCCCAAATCCCCAGGGGACCCAGGGAGATAGTGAGGAAAGAGATCAATCTGAGACGGGTACAGCTGAGAACAGAAGTGAATTAAACAGTCAGGGCAGGCAGGGACAAGGTAGGACTAATAAATTAAACTGCATTTATTTCAATGCAAGGGGCCTAACGGGGAAGGCAGATGAACTCAGGGCATGGTTAGGAATATGAGACTGGGATATTATAGCAATTACAGAAACATGGCTCCGCGATGGGCAGAACTGGCAGCTTAATGTTCCAGGATACAAATGCTACAGGAAGGATAGGATGGGAGGCAAGAGAGGAGGGGGAGTGGCATTTTTGATAGCATTACAGCTGTGCTGAGGGAGGATATTCCTGGAAATACATCCAGAGAAGTTATTTGGGTGGAACTGAGAAATAAGAAAGGGATGATCACCTTATTGGGATTGTATTGTAGACCCCCCAATAGTCAGAGGGAAATTGAGAAACAAATTTGTAAGGAGATCTCAGCTATCTGTAAGAATAATAGGGTAGTTATGGTAGGGGATTTTAATTTCCAAACATTGACTGGGACTGCCATAGTGTTAAAGGTTTAGATGGAGAGGAATTTCTTAAGTGTATACAAGACAATTTTCTGATTCAGTATGTGGATGTACCTACTAGACAATGTGCAAAACTTGAGCTACTCTTGGGAAATAAGGCAGGGAAGGTGACTGAGGTGTCAGTGGGGGAGCACTTTGGGGCCAGCGACCATAATTCTATTTGTTTTAAAATAGTGATGGAAAAGGATAGACCAGATCTAAAAGTAGAAGTCCTAAATTGGAGAAAGGCCAATTTTGAC